>NW_027512424.1:926785-1235714 GCF_048772815.1 Callospermophilus lateralis | reverse complement strand
TGAGACCTATGAGAGGACCTATCTTCTAGAATGATTATAAGGATTAAATGAAGTAATCAAAATAAAGGGTGTGGCCCTATTCTTAGACATAAATGTAAACAAATACTTAGTGTTCTGATATTTATAATGATATATTTACCAGTTTTATAGACTCTATGGGAAGCTTTATTATATGTGAATATAGAAATAATTCACATCTGATTAGGGCTAACATGTAAAATATTTGGAAATGTGAAATTCAGTAGCAAGAAAGCAAATAACCAATTTAAAAATAAGCAAAGGATCTAAACAGATATTTCTCAGATAAATAGACACACATGATTAACGGGAATATGAAAACATATTCAATATCACTAATTATTAGGAAAATATGAATTAAAACCACAATAATATATCACCTTATACCTGTTTGAAATGCAATTATAAAAAAGTTCAATGACAAATGTTGCTGAGAATGTGAAGAAAAGGACATCTCATAGACTTTGTAGGAGTAAAAAAATAATAATGCAGTCATTTTGGAAAATTATTTGGACATTCCTCAAAGATCAAAAAATAAAATTTTCAAATATGTACCTTACATGTGTACGTATATGGTATACATGTATGTGCATTTATATTATATATATACATATTATATATATATATTATATATATATATATATATATATATATATATATATATATATATATATGTCTATATATATCGAAAGGAAATAAAATCAAAGGGACATATGCAGTCCTATGTTTAGTGTAGAATTCTTCACAGTAGCCAAGATATGGAGTGATCTAAGTGTCCAACAGTGGATGAATTGATAAAGAAAATATACTACAGGTTGGAATACTCTACAACTTAAAAATGGAAAAATCCTGTCATTTTGGAGAACAGGGATAAAACTGGAAACATTATGTTGAATAAAATAAGTCAGACACTGAAAAGCAAATACTTTATGATGGCACTTATATGTGGAATTTTTAAAAGTCAATGGCAAAAACAGAGTGAAAAGTGGCACTAGACTCTTAGCAGTGGAGACTGGGTGGGGAACAGGGAGATGATGAACAAGGGCACAAAATTTCAGTTAGACGGGAAGGGTAACTTCTAGTGATCTCTTGCACGCATGGTGATGACAATTAGCAATAGTGCACACTGGAAAATTTCTTAAATAATTTTCCACAAAAATAAATTGACCAGGAACTGGGGTGATAGCTCAGTGGTAGAGCTCTTGCCTAGTTCTAGGGTTCGATTCTTAGCACTGCATATAAACAAATCAAATAAAGGTCCATTGACAACTTAAAAAAATAAAAAAAGATAAGTAGATGATAAATCCATTAATTGGCTTTACTGAACATTTATGCAATGTATGGGTGGATCAAAACATCATCATGACCCCATTGATAGTCACAATTATGATCACAAATTAAAAATTAAAAAAGAAAAGAAAATGTTTCTGATGGATATCATTAGCCCAGTTTCTAAATATTTATAATTTGTGTTGTCTTGAAATTTCATTATGTCTTTCAGTCTGGTTTTGTTCTTTCAGTTTGTGTTTCAGGGTGATATTTTTCCTTCCATTGGTACAATATACTTCATTTATAGACTAGACTTCTTCAAATGATTGAACGGTAAATTATTACTTAAATATATTATTTTATTTTGCTAATACATTATTTTCATTGGCTTTTAATTATAGTATCTACGTCCAGTTCTTGTTTAGGTTTCTACTAGCTCTAAGCTACTAGCTTTAAGCAATGAATTTAGGATATTTGGGACTTTCCTGTGTTCTGAAACATTCAAATAGCATAGAAATTACTATTCCTTGATTTTAACGGAACTTCACACCAGCATTTGTAAGAAAAGGGTAGGTAATGGAATGGAATGAATTCTTTTTCTATTTTTTCTTTGATTGTTTGTATGCTTAATTGTGAATCACTTTTGGAAATTTTTTTGTTGTTGTTTTCAAAAACCTTAGAGGTATAGAAATACAGAAAAACAAGGAGGCCTGCAAAAAAAAGTGGAGTCTACCCTTTCCATCATCATAGTATGACTTTTGATGATACAAAATTTTCTGCACAACTTGATTTCTCTCTAAGTTTTGCAAAGGAATTGTGGATGTACTTACGAGTATTGATTTGGTCCTTTAAAAAAATTTAATGAAATATTGTTTGAACAATAGGATCCAGAAATGTAGATGGGTTTAATGTTTCATTTAAAAATGAAATGATCCACTAGAATAAGAAATGATCCACAAAATAAGAATACACACACACACACACACACACACACACACACACACACACACACACATATATATATTAGTGAAGATAGAGAAACTGGAAGCTTTGTGCCCTGTTAATGAGAGCATGAAGTGGTGAAGCCACTTTGGAAAGCAATAGGGTGGTTCCCCCAAAATCAGAGATAGAATTAATATGTGATTCAGCAATTTTATTCCTGGGTACATATTCAGAATAATTAAAAACAGGACTTTGAAGAAATCTTCATGTAACCTTATTCAAAGTAGCATAATTCACAATAGCCAAGATGTAAAAGAAAACAAGTATAATTGTTGATGACTGAATAAGCAAAGTGGAGTATATAAACAGAATAGAATATTATTCAGTCTTTAAAAGTAAAGAAATTCTGACACTTACAACCTGTAGTTATTACACTTAATAAAATAAGCCAGGTACAAAATTACAAATACTCTGATTCCATTTATATAAGATGTTTGAGAATAGTCAAGTTCATAAAGGCAGAAAGTAGCACAGTGGCTGCCTGATGTTGGGAAGACAAGAACAAACTACTGATAAATGGGTCTAAATTTTTAGTTTTGCAAAAGGAAAGAGTTCTGGAGATGTTTAGTGATAATGGTTGCACAACTATATAAATGTACCTAATGTTACTTATCCATGCACGTAAAAATGGATAAGATGCCAACTTTTATATCATACATTTTACCACAACTTTAATAAAAAGAAAAATATCATATGTGTGTAAAGTGACAGTCATACCAAGAAATGCCTCTTAAGCCAGAGGCATTTGAATTCTTATTCTTGACCACTCTAAGTCTAGTGGTGCATATTTCCTCCATATCTAGTTTCTAAGAAGAATTTTCATGGCTCCTTCTGTATTATTCTTTCTCTTTACATGTGTACCAAAGAAAAGAAAAAGTTAGAAGTTGAGAAACCTAATGATTCTCCCTCCTTGACAGGTTTTTACTTCTGAGAATACTCTCCTCTGGAAATCAAAGCCCAGTTTTTCTACCAATTCTCTCTGTGCACACTTCGTTCGGTCTTCAACATGCTCACTGCAATCTGACTTTCTTTACATCTCTCATCATTCCATACTCTGAATATCTGCTCATTTTCTCTTTCTTTCCAGATTGGAAGTCTCTGGAAAATAGCCAATTCTTGCTAATGCTAATGATTTTCAGGTGAAGCAAAAGGAGGGCAAAGACAGTAGGTCCATTCCCTGTCAATCATCACCAGTTCCCAGCAATGAAAATGTATGTCTGATTTTAAGAGGTAGAGTTCCTAATCAATTTGGATAAAATGTGTTAGAAGTTCAGCTTCATGGTATGTGATGTCCCTTGATTTTCAGTATGAAATTGGCTTCTACAAATTATAATCAATGCAAATGGGGAAACCTTACAAGAAAAGATGTATTTAAATTACTGTCTCTAAAACACTGATAAAACTAATCTTTTTAATTAAATGCACATAGGACCATAGCTAATATTTGGAAAAAATATATTATGTTGAGTTATTATTTAATCAATAGTATTTTCCAGATAATTCGTCAATTTCTTAACAATTTAACTCTATGGTTAGGGTTTCCTTCATATTAAGAAGAAGAATACAACAGTTACTATTATGGCATTATGTAAAAATGTGGATGTGTAACTGATGTGATTCTGCAATCTTTCTAATGTTTTGAATAACCAATTAAAAATGAAAAAAAGCATGCATCAATGCCAGAATAAAATAATCTGTTTTCTGAGTTATAAATAAAGGGAAAAAAGGGTCATGAGAAATTGACAGTTCTTAAGAATTGTAGTCATGATCTTCCAATCTCTAGAAAATACTTCAAATTAAACAGTGCCATGTTTAAATAACATTTAATCTATTCCTCTAATAAATTTAGAGGTTGCACACATTAAGTTAATGGTCAAAGCATAATATAGATTAGATTAGGAATATAAACCAATCACAATCAGAACTCAACATAAATGATCTTATTAATTCACATGAAAAATTAATTGCTGAGGGACTTCTATTTCTGAACAACAACCAAAAAATGGAATAGTAGATTTAAGAACTATCCTTTTGCTAATATAATTGAAAAAAGAAAAGAAAAGGAAAGAACAACAAAAATACCCAACAGGTAAAATATCTGAAAGCTGTTTTGAAAGACACTGGATATCAGACAGTGAGAGTTAGAGATGAGAGACTAATCCTGAGAGGAGGTCCTCACTTGAGGGAGTCCAGAGAAACTGTCACAATAACAATAACTGTAGAGACCTGCAGAAGCCACTTTCCAATATTTGGCCAAGTGCCAATCAGCACCTGGTTGTGAGGAAACTACCCAAGACATGGGATGAACTATCTGAAAGGAGTAGTAAAATAAATACCTGCCATTCATATGGGGCAGAGAATATTGCCTCTTGCCCTCTAATTCTAAAAACTCCATGCAAATCACTGAATAGAGAGAATCACAAGGGTCTTGTCTGAGTAGCAGGAATAACTAGAACTAGGCCAAAATGCTCTGGACCTACCAACTGAATCTTAAAGGCAAGTTCCCAAAATGTGAATTTACCCGAGTAACTTCAGGCAAACTGAGATTTCAAGTAACTTGAGTTTCAGATGAAACTCAAAAATATTTATAGGCATAAAAGAAATTATTCACAAAAAAAAATCATTTGCAATGTCTGGCACCCAGTGAAAGATTACCAGCAGGGAAGAGGGAAATATAAACTATGATAAAAAGAAAAATCAGTAAACTGAAAACATCCCAGAACTGACAAAAACGTTAACTAGCAGGCCAAGTCTTTAAAAACAGTGGTTATAATTATATTTCATACACCAAAAAAGTTAAGAGATGTGGAAGGTATAAATAAATTGAACTTTCAAAGAGGAAGACTAAAATATCTGGCTGAAAAATGCAATGAGTAATGGCAGATTAGAAATTGGAAATAGAAACAAGAGAAGTGTAGTGAGCTTGAGAAGTAAATAAAATAAATCAGAAAAAAAAGAAAACACTCTGAAAATCAGTAAATGCATCGCTGATCTGAGGGACAACATTGAGTGGCCCACCATGTAAAAGGAACATGAAGAGGACACTGCGAAAGCATGATAGAATCAAATTGATCCAAACTAGTTGTGAAGAGAACTTCTTGCCAGCAACTGAGAGCTGGGGTTGGAGGGAAGAAGTTGCATAGAAATTAAGATGTGGATGGCAGGAACATCTTTAATGTACTAAAAGAAAAAAAAATCTAGAATTCTATAGTTAGCAGAACCATCTTTGAAAAACAAACGTCTATTGAACATCTATTGCACATTGATGGATACCTAAGGTTATTCATAAAATTAATAATGGACCTGTGTCTTTATTCTGAAACACCATGAACAGACCAAGCCAAGGCACATTTCTGAGTACTTGCTATCAGGTGCAGCACAGATGTAGATTCTTGTACAATACCCAACCCAGAACACCTTTGCTGCATTAACTTGAACATGTCCTGAGGGAAGAATGATGAGGTTTTGTTCAGGCAGTCAAGATAGGACAGAGAAATACATCATCCATGGCTGTGCCAAAGATAATGCCCAATCCCTGACCACAGATCACCACTTATGTTCTGGCATCAATATATGCTTGAATAAATGCACCCTGTAAAAGCACCCATTGTGTGAGGTGCTTCCTACTGAATGCACTGGGCTCCTTTCAGAGCAGACAGCTTTGCACCAATCAATCAAAGCAGAAGGACAAAGTATCTGGCAACTCTTTCACATGTGAATACTGGGCTCTACTCGGCTATGCCCCAGCCCTTCCTGCATAAAACTGTCTACGTTCTGTACCAATAGAGTCAGAAATCACTCAGTAGTCTGTCCCCAGTTCAACAAGCATTTCAGCAAGATGGCCAAATGTGTCTTCATTATGGCCTGTGGACCAATTCCAAGCAGATACATTCAGATACCTGTGATGGATTCCAGAGCCTTTGGAAAACATGAATGGGTAAAGAAAGCTGACTGTAGAAAATCCTCTCACATGCACAGACCAAGAGAGCTAATCTTGGTGCTTCCGTTGCAACTAATTTGAAGGCACTGGTGTCAATATCCTACTTACTTTCTAAACTGTTACTATTTTCCCTGAACTTTTTATATTTTGTTCAAGTCAGGGTGATAATCACAAGGTTCATCCATTACAAGAAATTGTTTGATATAGCTCTGAAGTCTTTCTTTTTTAATAATACAATGGTTTTTATAATATTAACAATTATACAAACATCCCAATCAATACTAGAACGTTGTCATCCTTCTTTAAAAAGGCCAAAAACAAACACTAGACCCATCAGCAGTTATTCATTTTCCCCCAATTTCCTTAGCTCTAGAAAACTACAATTCTTTTATTTTTCAAAAGATTTGTCTGATATTGCAATTTCACAGAAGAAAATCATATTGTATTATCTTTGTGATGGGTTGCTTTCATTTAGCATATTATTTTCAAGTTTAATCCATTTTATAGGAATTACCAGTACTTCAAAATTGTTATGGTTCAATAATTTTCATTGTATGAATATACCATATTTTATTTATTCATTTTTTCATGTAGTGGACATTTGTTTTGTTTTCAGCTTTTAACCTTAGTAAATATTGTTGCTATAAACATTAATGCACAATTCACATGTAATGAAAATAAAAGGGGGCAAAAGTACCAGTTTATGGGGAGCTTATTATGTTGAAAATATTTCATTCAAACTAGTTCAAACTGCATCACCAAGGTGAGCACTGTGTGTTTGTGTATGTGAGAGGGGTTGCTGCACACAAGTCTGCCCCCATTCAGGGTTCTCATGTACATGTGAAAATGATCATCTACATAAAAGTAGACATATGTTTTTTATTGTTAATATCCCTAGGAATTAGATATATGAATCATGAGATAGCTCTGTATTAATACTTCTGAAGAATTTACAGATAGTTTTACAAAGTGGTAGCACCATTTTATATTCCCATAAGTGTATATGAGGATTCAGGTTTTTCTAAAACCATTCCAAAAATTGTGATTATCTGTCATTTCAATGAAAGGTATCATAATTGTGGTAAAATGGTATCTTATTGTGGTTTTGATTTTCATTTCATTGATAGCTAATGTTGAGCATGTTTTTGTTTTGTTTTGTTTTACTTCTATGTTTATTTTTTGGTCCCAAGGATTGAACCCAGGGGTCTTTAATCACTGAACCACATGCTCAGCCTACTTAGTCAGGGTCTTGTTAAGTTGCTCAAGGTCTCACTAAGTTGCTGTCCAGATTTAGGCTTTCAATCCTCCTGCCTCAGTCTCCTGTAGGTGTGCACCACTGCAATCAGCTCAGCATGTTTTCATATGGTTCTTGGCATTAATGCATTTTAAAAAGTTTTTTTTCTTAGATTATTTGCCCATTTGTTATTTGTCTTATTATTGAGTTTTAAGGATCCTATGCATATTTTTATTTCAGTCCTCTGTCAGATATATGATTTGCAAAATTATTCTAATCTACAGTTATCTATTGACAATATCCTTTGAAGTCAAAATGTTAATTTTGGTATCATACAACTTAATTATGTTTTTTTTGACACATGCTTTTTGTGTCCTATGTAAGAAGACATCACCTAATACAAGTACACAAAATTTACTAGTTTTTTTCTAAGAGTTTTATATCTTTAACTCTTACATTTAGTTCTTTGATGATTTTGAATTCATTATTGTATATGGAGTTACTTTGGTGAGGACAATTCATGTCTCAAGAGTCACCATTAAGTGAACGTTAGGAGTATAGCTTTGAGGCTTACCCATTGGTGCTCTGAATGTTGGAATAGCCAGTGTTCTCTCATGTGTTTCCAGTTCACATGACCATCCTGGAAATGTGACCTGTACCATTGTCCCTTCACTGTCAACACTATAGAAACTACTAGGCTTTTGCCTGATCTCCAACCAGAATATGATTTTCCTGGGTTCACTACAAACCCTACTTTTGTCTATCATTCATTTGTAATAATAAGAGACATGGTGCACACACTCTGTAGTTTTTGTTGGACCCCCTTCAAATGCCAGGACCCTTATATACTATACCATACACAGTTAATTCACACAGGTAAAAGCTGGACTTGATAATTTGATATACGCTGATCACCACTAATGTGACAAAATTTTCTCAACTTTTGCACTTTTTCTTTTTTTTTTTTTTTTTTTTGGTTATAACAAACTTTGACTAATCCAGTGAATGATCATGGAAGGACAGAAATGCAAGAACTAAGATTTAAATCACTTTCTGCAGTGATATTTCCTTGAATATTAGATTCTATGACATCTTTCTAGAAATTACAATGTGTTCTTTAGAATTAATCTTGTGAAGATTTTTTACTATACCATTAAACAAAGGATTATTAAGATGAGAGCTCAAAGGATAGATGCAATTAAAGGAAGAACATGAGCTGTGTCCAGTCTACATTACTGCACACACAGCACATGATAAACTAAACACATAGGTTGCTTTTATAAAGTTATGACAAAATATTCCTGCAAAAATAAGCTAACATGGCCATTAGAAGCACATAACATGTTATGGTCATTATCTGTCAAAATCTCAAATTTCCTATTTATTTAAAATTGTGTTAATAGATGTAAGAAGATGGGGAGGAAAATACCAGGAAATGAAACAGTTTGAAAAATTATTTTTACATATTTTTTCTCATTAACTTGTGAATGAATGAGGCAGATTCTAAGGAAAACAAAATGAAATGAAATCAAACAACCAAAATGCAAATTTTCCTTTACTATTATTCAGCTCTTGAGAGTGGAAAGAATTGTTTTATAACATTTAAATTACCAGTTTAAAAGTAAAAACAAGCAAGAACAAAAAACATTTTATCCCACTGGATGATATTATAGATTCATACAATTAATTATTTCATGAAAGTAATTTGAACATAAAAACTCAAACCAGTAAATTCTCAACAAGTAGAAATAAAAGAGAGAAAACTCATTAACTAATTGTAAAACTGAACTCAGATTGTTGAAATTAATATCATAAGCAAATCCAAAGTCTTAAGTTACCCTCTAGTGCAAATATAAAGCAAAAACAATATTATATACTATAGTATACTCACTACAAAAACAAGATTCAAGGTGTCACTTGTCAAAACAGCACTTATTAGTATTTATGTTGCAAAGAACAACCATCTATAAAACAGTATATCATACAGTATTATTACAAAAAGTATATCAATTTGTCTTCAATTTTCATGTTAAGCAAGAATTACTAACCATTCTAGAGAAAATGATTCAAAACTATTTTCCTTGACAATTTTACCATGACATATCTCTATAAAGATTATTAGATTATTAAACATTAACAGCAAAGTGTCAGATTTAATGGCTACTATTTCAAAAGCATTTCCTTCAAATGTATCCATGGTCCTCACTTAATTATCTGTCTAATATTATGGGAAAGGGATACCTGTGGCATAATACTTCTGACAAGATTACTTACTTCCAAGTGTAGATTTGGGCCTAATTATAATTTCCTTTAGGGCTCATCACACTATGGCTTACTTGCATCTGTGCTCACACAGATACATGTCCTGAGACCTTGATGTATGTCATATTTGTAAAAACTTTAAAAGGACTTTATTTTTGACATATTTTAAGTTGAAATGCTACTTATCAGCTCTATTATTTCCCTTATAAAAAATAAAAATACTATCTATTAAAAAGAAAGCACAAGTACTTCATGCCCGTAATCCCAGTTACTCACGAGGCTAAGGAAGGAGGATCTTGAATTTCAGGTCAGCCTTAGCAACTTAGCAAGACCCTGACTTAAAATTAAAAGGGAAAAAAAAAGAAGTGAGGATGTAGCTCAGTGTTAAAACCATCCTGAGTTGAATCCCGTTTATCGGAGAAAACAGAACAAAATGAAAAACACAGAGACTTCTTTATTCTCAACTGTCAGATTTCCATCTTAACCCATCAGAATGCTTTGCAAAGATTTTCATTAAACATTTACAGGAATTTCTTTAACCTGGAATCAGATCCAGCATGCTTTTTTATGCCAAGTAATAGCAGCATCACATCCCAACAAGAGACAAGGGTGTGAAGCCCTTTGCTTTGGTAAAGGGCATACTTGTTTACTCTGAACAGGTGATAGAGAAACTTACTAAAATTCACTCACAGCTTTGAGTGATTATTCCTGAAGTGTGGGCATGCATCACCATCACCACCTGGGAGCTTGTTAAAGATTCATTTTTTTTTTTTGAGGCGGGATCTCCTTAGTGAAATCCTGGGTTCCAGTAATCCTCCTGCCTCAACTACCACAGTGGCCTGGGTATCAGGCTCCTACCTGCATGGGGTGCTGGAATCAGAGATGCAGATTCTCAAATACCACCAGGAAATTCCTTAGTCAGAAGGGGTGCAGTCCAGCAATCTGTGGTTTAAGAAGCCCTACAGGTGAGTCTGAAGCAGATTTAAGAACCACTGCTTTAGCTTTAGATTTTTTTTTTTTTTTTTTGAAAAGGAAAATAAGAACCACTGCTTTAAAGCAACATCAGGGACAACAGGATAATACTAAACTGTGCTGGAAATCCTGATTCAGAAGTAAACTTCGAAGTCATGATCTAGCCTGGAAATCTTGGTCCAGATTGCTTAGAAGGTTGATATTTGGTAGGATTCTTCTCTTACTTTTCTATTTATAAAATGGGAGAAATGCCATATCTGTTTTGAAGAGTGATTTCAGGTATAAAAATAATATGTACAACAGGTAGTGGTGTTATGTGCCTGTAATCCCTGCTACTTTGGAGGCTAATGCAGGAATATCTCATGTCTGGGCACCTGTGTCAAACTGAAAAAAGAGTCCAGAAACATAACTTGAGAGAGATCTTGCCTACCATCCACAAGGTTCTGGGTTCAACCCACAGTATTGCAGAAATTTTACATATATATGTAACTTAGTATGGTGTCATTCAATGAAAGCTGTTATAAATGGTAGCTACTATTAAGCTGGTATACTGGTTAAGAAAATGAATATATTCTACCATTAGGGCCAGTTAGTCAACTTTTCCTGAGGTTCAAATCAGGTTCTCAACTCTTATTTTCTTTCTTGCACCTGTGTTCAAATATCAGTTGTGGAAATTCTGTTTAATACACAAAAGTGGAAGGTGGAAGGTTTCCATCCAGGAAAACCATGGGCCTGGCAAGTGATTGATTTATTGAATAATGTAGTTTCCCCATGTTATTTCTCCTTAAGATAGTACATCACAGACTCGTATAGGAATTAAAAATATATATACCTGATTTGATAAAAATATTAACAAAAACAAATATCTACTGTTAGAGTCTGTAAACAAGTCTGGATGGTGCCTGGCAAAATGGCCAGAGGGAGTAATTTGTGAAGTAACTCCACCGAGTCATTAAGTGTGGAGATTCCTTATTGGTTGACCGATGTATCTAGTTTATGCTAATTAAGATAAGCTGTGTGGAATGTATAAATACCGCTCCTGTCCTACAATAAATGGCTCCCACTCCTGCTGTATCAATATACGCAAGTTGTTCGTCACCCCCGGGTTAGTTAGCTTCAGCCGAACTGCGGCAATCTACTACATGACCTTAGGTCAAAATAGTTGAGGTATGTCTGTTTTGGTGGCTTAGAAAAAGACATTTAAAAAACAGAACTAAATTAAAACTAAGTCAATTGTTTGTGGGAGGGTGGGTATGTTTAGGAAGTCTGAGGATTTAGGAGAAAACTAACTCTTGTAAGGGTAAATATTTAGTTTTAAGGCCACCATAACACCCAGAATGTCTTTCCATCTTTCCATATCCCTTTAGCCCACCTGTCTTTGACTGTTGTTCACTCCCCTGGATATTCTACTCTTTTCACAAGACTGAAGCACATCCCTTTCTCCCCTTGAATTTCGTTAAGTCACACTGCGGGCTGTTAAAAAAATCTCCCTCGAACTCCCTGGACAGAGTGTGGTGACCTGGAGCTGGAGTTTTACAAAGGAGCTGTCATGATCTGTTGACTCAATGACACCTTAATGACACCTGAAGGCTCACAACAGAGGCCGCCTCTGCTTGCTGCTGCTCCTGTCTGGTCCATGGAGGATGCAGGCGCATTTTAAGAAGCACCCAAATCAGCCATTAAGGTCACTTTTATTAGTGGCTTCTGTTTACAAAACAGGGCTCTGGGGATGCGTGATATAGGGCAGCAAAACCCTGACAGCTCAGGAGAGAGTCACACTTGCTGTTAAGGACCAGCCAAATCTTGTTATCCAAAAGAGAATGGAAAATAACATTGCCATGTTCTGACTTTTACAGACTCATATATCCTCTTAGGTGAAAGCTTTAAGAACAGTGGTTCCTACCCGGAGCCTTATTTTCTCCACTCCAGCAGTCACTAGTTTCAAAGTAAATCAGTTCTCCATCTATTTTGGTAATGAACTAAGATTAGGTCCTTTGGAAATGTCACATTTGGTTTGGGGATAAAAAGTCATCAGAGCAGAGGAATAACTCAAAAGCATTTAATAGGCTGGTTATGCAAACATTGGTAATGAAAGGCAAACAATCTTAAATTCAATAGGGAGCACCCCTATATCAGCCGAGACCCATGTGGGACATTTTGCCTATGTATTCTTCTACTCTAGACAGCTTTATAAGGGGGTAAACAAAGAAGGGCCTTCTGCTACTGGGTGCTGATGGACTGGTTCCAAACTTGAATCCTCAACCTTCATTGCTCACTGTTATTGGAGATTAAAGCACATTCAACCTTTCTAATTCTACCTGAAATTTTACTTGCCTAATTGTGGTCAAAGCATCTCTGTAACCATTAGAAAAGTAGGCCTGTATTTTTTTTTTCAAATTTTCTTCACCATTCTTCATTTGTCATAGTAATTCCACTGTTTTAATAAATTCAGAAAACAATTATTTTGTACTTGAATAGAGCAAATCCTTACAAAGGTAATTGATACTGACATATTTGGGAGGTGGTAAAAAGCACCTGAACTAATAACCTTCACAGAAAAATGAAATTTTATTAAGTCAGAATAAAAACAGAATTTTAAATAACATGTAAGATAGGCATGGTTGTTTTTGGTACAGATAGGTCATTGAGCTCAACAATGGCATTGAAGAAATTGATTGCTGGCCAGTCATTAATATTTAATTAACTCATTGGTAAGTTAATGAAAATACTTTTTATTCGGTTTACTTTGCATTATGCTTTTGAAAGTTTCCTTCTTTTAATTGAAGATCATCCAGTCTCATTCATGCATGAAAAGTGTTTTTGGTATCCTCTTGGAACAAACCTTAGTCCCAATTTGTTGAAGAGGATTTTCTTTGCTGGTGCTTTTTTTTTTTCTTTTCTTTTCTTTTTTTTATTTTTTAGTTATCGGTGGACACAACATCCTTGTTTGTATGTGGTGCTGAGGATCGAACCCGGGCCGCACGCATGCCAGGCGAGCGCGCCACTGCCTGAGCCACATCCCCAGCCACTGCTGGTTCTTATATATACAAATTTTGCTTTTTATCATTCATTTCTCTGTACTTGGATTGTTCTTGTCCTTTTTAAAAAATTACAATCTGTTTTCAAAATGTAATTTTTACTAAGCTGTATGTGTGACCTTCTTGATAATCTAAAATGATTTATTTAACATATTAAGGAGGGCCTAACAAGGTGTGGTGAAGCTTAATTGAGAGAACATTTGAAGAAACAAATGTATATAGGAATAGATGGGGAAAATGGTAGAATACCATTACTAGCTGGGATTCAAACCTGGAATTTCTCTTATAGCATAAAAACCTGAAAATTAACTTGCAACTTCTCATGCTGTAGTGTAAATAATAGTAGATAATATGTCAAAGATTGACCTTTCAGGAAATTAAATAATGAATAATTCTTGGGTGGATTTGTTGAACAATTTTGCAGGATAGCAATGATGAGACACACCTCTGTCATTTTACCTAATTTCCTATTAAGGTCAGTTTTCACACCACCTCCTCTCTGAGGTCCTTGGCATCTCCCAGCCAGAAGTCCTCTTTCTAGTCAAGGAGTGCTGGTAGTCCATGTAAGATGTTCGCTATAAATTTGGTGGATGAATAATTGTATTCTGGCACTCTAGGGGCATATCATTCCTTGAACAGAGATGGCTAATTAAGAACATAATTAAATTGTAAATTATAGCTAGAGAAATTACATTGTAGAAGTGAGATAAATTAGAATTCATCATGGTGCACTTACCAGGTATATGGTCTTCAAAGGTGTAAATATGCTGTGAGAAATAATTGATTTCTAAAGTACTGTAATTTTTAACTTCTTTTTCTGTTTTGTCTTTTTGCCCTTTTTCTTGCCTCTGCACCATGGAAACATTCTTTCTGCAATATTCCTCTGTATTCTACTTTTCTTAAGCAAAAATAAAGGAATCATCTTTGTTAAGTTCCATTTTGACCAGTTTTCTTCCCCTGTTGAAGATTATGATGGCAGTCTCCAGTCATGTTAAAGCACAGGTTTTTATGGCTATCAATAAAGTTTCTAGAAGTCTTATGATTTTTCTATCCTGTTTTTATTATATTTAAATATATATATTTTTAAAATTTTAAATTGACTAATAACATTATATCATGTAAGACATGATTGTTGGAGTACTTGAAATCTAGCTAATTAACAAATGCATACTTCATAGTGTTTTTGCTCTAAAAGTATGTAACATCCATTCTCTTTATATTTTGCAAGAATGCAATATATTATCTTCTCACATTGCTGTACAGTAAGTCTCTTGAAATTTATTCTTCCTACCTAACAGTCATTACATATGCCTTGACTTCTACCCCCCATTTCCTCAACTCTGCATTGACACCAACCCTCTGGTGGCTACATTTATATTCTCTTCTGATAAGGAGTCAGTGTTTAGATTCCGTACAGAAGTAAGGTCATGTGATGTTTGTCTGCCTAAGTCTGGTCTATTTCTTTTAACATAGTGACCTCCAGGTCCATCCTTGTTGTCTCAAATGGTAGGATTTCATTTATTTTTGTGGCCAAGTAGTATTTTATTCTGTATACACACTGCATTTTCTTTATCGATCCATCTGTTGATGGACACTTAGGCTGATTCCATATCTTGGTCATTGTGGAAAATGCTACTGTGAACAGAGGAGTGCAGATGTCTTCTTAACATACTGATGGCACTGCTATTAATGAAATCATATCGAGTAAGGAGATAGGTGAATCACATAGTGATCATCATTTTACTATTTTGGAGAAAAAAAATATAGGATGTTTTTCATAATGGTTGCGTAAATTTATATTCCCATTATTAGTCTAGAAGGGTTTACTTTCTCCACCTCCTCACCATCACTTGTTATCTTGTGTGTTTTTAGATAATGGGCATTTTAACTGGCATGAGGTGATATATCTCACTGTGGTTATGATTTGCATTCCACTAATGCTCTGATGATTAGTGATGTTGAACATATTTTCATACAACAGTTTTCCATTAGCATCTCCCTTTTGAGAAATATCAGATCTTTAGCTCATTTTTTAATGAGCACACATTAATTATACATATTAATGAGATTCAGCCTGATATTCTCATACATGCATACAACAAACACTGATCCAATTTAGGCTTCCTTTCTCCATGTCTACCCTTCCCAATAATTGCTACTCATTGTTCTACTTTCTGGTTGACATTTATTAATTTACACATATGAGAATGAACATGTGATACTCATCTTTCTGTCTGGTTTATTTCACTCACTTAACCTAATGTCATCCAATTCTGTTCATTGTACAGTAAATGGCAGGATTTCATCTTCTTTAGGGGTAAATAATACTCCATTGTATATGTACACCACATTTTATTTATCCATTCATCTGCTGATGGCATCTAGGGATGCAGTAGCTTAGATGTGGTGAATAGTGTCACAGTAAACATGATCATGCAGGTATCTGATTTGCTGACTTTATTTGCTTTGGATATATACCCAGAGTGGCATGTTTGGATCATATGGCAAATCTAATTTTTTTGTATTTTATTAATTTTTTGACAGGATTTCAATGTGTTTCATAAACTGGGCTTGAACTTGAGCTCCTCTAGCCTCAGACACCAGTAGCTGGGACTAGAGGTACATGCTACCATGCTTGACTATTTTTAGTTCTCTGAGGAATTTCAATTCCTCATAATGTTTATACTAATTGGCATCCCTACTGACAGTGTACAACAGTTTGTTTTTCTCAACAATTCCTTCTTCCATTTTCCTGATAGCTAATTATATTGAGCGATTTTTTAAATGTATTTGTTGACCATTTTTATTTATCCTTTTGAGAAGTGCACATAACATTTGCCCATTTCTTAGTTGGATTACTTGTTAAGTTTTTTTCAATTTCTTATACATTGTGGATAATAACCACTGTCAGGTGAATAGTTGACAACTGTTTTCTCCCATTCTATAGATAGTCTTCACTCTGTTCATTATTCCTTTTGATAGGTAGCAGCTTTTTAGTTTGATATAATCATACTTGTCAGAATTTGCTTTTGTTTGTTGTGCATTTGGAGGCCTCGCCAGAAAATCATTGCTTTTACCAATGTTCTGAAGGGTCTTATTTATATTTTCTTATAGTATCTTAGGAGTTTTAAATCTTATATTAATGTCTTTGACCCATATTGATGGATTTTTTTTAATAGGGTGAGATAATGGGTGTCAAGTTTCAATCCTTATTTATTGAAGAAGCTGCTTTTCTTCCCCTATATGTTGTTTTTGCCTTTACTAAAAATCAGTTGGTCGAAGATGTAGGTTTATTTCTAAAACCTCTGTATTGTTTTATTGGTCTGTGCATATCTTTTTATATCAATACCAGACTCTCTTAGTTACTATCCCTGTGTAATAAGTCTTCAAATCTGGTATTGTGATGCCTTCAACTTTGTTCATTTTGCTCAAGGTACCTTTTTCTATTTAGAAATCTTTTAATTTTAGGGTTTTTTTTTAGGTTTATAAAGAATATCTTGGAATTTTGATGGGCATTGCCTTAGACTTGTAGATTGCTTTGGGTAGTGTGCAAATTTTGGCAATATTAATTCTTCCAGGCCTTCAACATGAGATGTATTTTTCATCTTTTTATATCTTCTTCAATTTTTTTCCATCAGTATTTTGTAATTTTCATTGGAGAGTTCATTGGAGAGTTCTCACTTCCTTGGCTGTGTATGTTCCTGAGTATTTTATTACATTCTGTAATTATTATGAATGGGGAATACTTTATGATTTTTTTCTTGGCAGTTTTATTATTGGCTATAAAAAGTTAATGATTTTTGCACGTTAATTTTGTATCTCACTATTTTACTGAATTTTTTGGTCAGTGCCTACAATCATTTGGTGAATTAGTTTTTTTTAATGCATAAAATCCTATCATTTGTAAACACCAATACTTTACTTTCTCCATTCCTATGTGCATTATTTCTCTTTAATGTTAATTTCCCTGGAAAAAAAACTTCTACCATATTTTGAATAAGAGAGTTGAGAGTCCAGACCTTGGTCTTGTTTCTGGTCTCAGAGGAAACACTTTGAGCTTTTCTCCATTAGTATGCTATTGGGGCTGTTGTTTTGTCATGTGTATTTTTGTTTGTGTTGAGTTTTGGTCCTTCCATATGTGATTTGTTCAAGGCTTTTATCATGAAGAGATGTTGAATTTTATCAAATGCCTTCTTCATGTATGAAGAGATGTTCATATGATTTTATAATTCTTCATTTTCTTGATGTGTTCTATTGTAATTATTGATTGAAATATGTGGGGTCATTTTTGCATCTTTTATAATGGAATCAAATTCAACATATGTTTTCTGGGGAGGGTTGACCAGGGGTTGAACTCAGGGACACTCAATCACTGAGCCACATCTCCAGTCCTATTTTGTATTTTATTTAGAAATAGGGTCTCACTGAGTTGCTTAGAGCCTTGCTGAGTGGATGAGGCTGGTTCTGAACTGGCAATCCTCCTTTCTCAGCCTCCCTAGCCTCTGGGATTACAGGCGTGCACCACTGTATGTAATGAGAGTTTTCATGGGTTATTGAATTTGATTTTCTATTATTTTGGTAAGAATTTTTGCATCTATATTCCCTAGAAATTTGGTCTTTAGCATTATGCGTTCTTGCATTCTTTTCTGCTGTTGATAACAGGATAATGCAGACCTCATAGGATAAGTTTCTAAGAGTTCATTCACTTACAATTCTATTGCACAGTTTGAGAAGATTTGGAATTGGTTCTTTAAAAGTTGGGTAAAATTCAGTAGTTGGTAAAATTAATTTGGTCCTAAATTCTTCATTGTTAGAGGACTATTTTATAACTGATTTATTCTTATTACTTGTCATTGGTCTATTCAATTCTTTTACATCATCATTGTTTGATTTTGGTAAATAATATGTGTCCAGAAATTTGTTAATTTCTTTATATTTTCCAATTTGTTGGGATATATTTTTTTCACAATAACTTCTAATGATCCTTTGTGTTTCTGTAGTATCAATTGTAACTACTTTTTCATTTATGATTTTATTCATTTGGATCTTTTGTTTTTGATTATCACATCTAAAAGTTTGTCATTTTTGCTTATAATTTCAAAGAACCAACTCTTTGTTTCATTAATTTGTTTTATTTTTATTTGTATTTTATTTCTGCTCACACTTTTTTTAAATTTTAGTAACTTAAGTTCTATAAATGTAACATTAGCTATTTATTTGAGTTCTTTCTAGTTTTATATTATTACTTTTTAATAGGAACACATTGCTGAAAATTTCCCTCTTGGTATTGATTTTGATATCTCCCAGTATATTTCCATTTTATTTGTTTTAATGAATCTTTAAATTTGCCTTTAACTTTCTCAGTGTACCAATATTTATACAAAAGTGTATAGTGTTCATGCTTCTATATAATTCCCAAATTGTTTTGTTTTCAACTTCTAGTTTTCTTCCATTGTGATCAGAAAAAATGTTTGAATTTTATAAAATGTAAGACTTTGTTTATGGCCTAGTACCTGCTTTTTTCCTAGAGAAAATTCTGTGAACTGATTTTAAAAAAATAATGTATTTGACAGCTCTTGTGTGAAATATTCTATAAATTACTATTGTGTCCATTTGATCTTACAATATAGGTTAACTGTGATGTTTTTTGTTTGTTTATTGTTTTGTTATTGTTGTTCTGGATGATCTGTCCATTCATGGAAATGTGCTGTACAAATTTCACACTATTATTGTTTGGGATCTCTCTCTTCCTTTATATTTAATAGTATTCATTTCATGAAATTGTTTCTTTGGATTTAGGTGCATATACATTTAAAATTGTTATATATTCTTGCTGAATCTGTCTCTTGGTGATTATCTAGTGACCTTCTTTGTCTTCTTCCAGTTTTTGTCTTAAAGTTGGTTTTGTCAGGTGTTTGTACAGCTATTCTTGCTTGCATTCACTTTCCATTGTTTGGAATATCATTTCCATACTCTCACATTGAGTCTATGTGTGTCTCCACTGCCAAAGTGAGTTTATGGTTGGCAGAATAAAGTTGAATCTTACTTATTCTATTCATTCAGTCCATCTCTACCTTTTATTTGGAGAATTTATTCTGTGTCCATTGAGAATTATTATTGATCAGTAAAGACTCCTGACATTTTTTTCTTCTGGTTGTTTTTAATGTTCATTGGCCTTTCCATTTTTTTCTTGTGGGTCATGATGGTTTGATGGTTTACTCTATCAGGTATGTTTCTTTTCTATTTCTCTCTTGTGTCTACTTTTCTAATGAGATTTCTACTTTCACATGTTTGCATGATGACAATTATCTTTTTTTTTCCTGGTAGTGGGATTCTTTTAAGCATCTTTTGTAAGATTGGTATGGGTTACATTAATTTGCTGTTTTTGCCTGTCTTGGAAAGGATTGTTTTTTCATTAATTTCTGAAGTTAGCTTCACTAAGTATAATAATTCTTGTTGTAGTTCCTTTTTTTGACATAAAATACATCATTGCATTCCCTCTTGACCTGTAGGGTTTCTGCTGAGAAATCTTCTGTTAGTCTAATAAGGATACCCTTAAATGTGATCTGGTTGTTTGCTCTTGAAAAGTTCAGAATTCTTTCTTCTTCTTGTAACTGGACAGTTTGACTATACTATGCAATGATGAAGTGTTTTTTCTTGTCTATTGCAGATCCTAAATGCCTCCTGTATACATGGATATTCACACCTTTCCCAATTTCACAGAAGTTTCTTGCTATTATTTCATTGAATATGTTTTATGTGCCTTTGTTTTATTCTCATCACCTTCATATATTCCAAAAATATTGATATGTAATCATTTCAGTGGAATCAGAAAAAACTTGAATGTCTTCTTCGTTTTCTTTTATTTTTTTCTTATTTTCTTTTTTTACACTTAAATTTTAATTTATTTTTGTCTGATTAGGATGTTTCAAAAGATTTGTTTTCAAATGCAGACATTGTTTCTACCACATGAGCCACTATGTTGTTTAGAGCTCATTTCAAATCAGACTGTTTGCTGTTTTGCTATTGAATTATTTCAGATCCTTATGCACTTTGGATCTTAACCCATTGTCAGATGTATATTCTGCTCTTCTGAAAGTGACCATTATACTACTGATCTTTCTATTGCTGTACAAAATATATACATATTTTTTTAATTCTGTGTGATCCTAACTATTTTTTGGTTTTGGTTCTGTGCTCAACTCTTAGTTGAGTTTGGTCAAACTTTTTTTTTTTTTTTGCTTATTTTCTCAACTTCTCTCAAGTAACTAAAAATGTAATTCTTTCTTGAGTTAGTTTGGAATTGAATAATTTATCTTCTTAAATTTCATTTTCTTATTTTTCATATTTCCAAATATGTGTGAAAATACAAAATAAGAGGTAGAATGACATAGTTTAAAACTTTTCTCTTTGGGTTGGTCATGGTGGCACATGCCTGTAATTCAAGAGACTTGGGAGTCTGTGCATGAGGATTGCAAGTTTGAGTTCAGCCTTAGAAAAATAGTGAGTCCCTGTCTCAAAATAAAAGACAGGTTGAAGATATTAGAGTACCCATTGGTTCAATCCATAGTACCACAAAAGAAAAGGAAAAAAAATTTTTTTCTCTTTAAATTTTTAGTAGAAGTATGAAGTATAGTTCATGAAAAATCTCTAATAACTTTTTTATGAAAATCCTGGAAAACAGTCCTTAGAGATGGCTGAAGTCTGTGCTCTTTAGTTGGATGTCACTGTTTGAATTAAAATTAAATGAAATAGAAAATGTATTTAATCAATCACTTTAGCCATCTCTTAAGTGCTCCACCACATGTGGTTACCATACTGAATGGTACAAATATAGAACATTTTCATACGCCTAGAAAAATCAGTTGGAGAGCGCTTACCCAAAGAATGCGGTGACTACTCACAACAAATATACAAACTAGTGACCTCACTTTTATTTTTAGATAAAGTGTTTCCTACTTTTTACAGAACATTAGTTACCTGAGTCCACTCGGGATTGGTGCTACTAATGGGCTTATTAAATGACTTGCAGGAGACAGAAACCAGTGAAATCTTCAAGTGTGCAGATGAAACTTAGCTCTTCTGGGAGTGAAAGTGCCAAATTGAAAAACTGTGCCTGAAGGCTTTATGAAGGGCAGACATGCATCCAATGAGTGTCTCTCTAAGCAAGTACATTGTGCTAAAGTTAGGTGGAAATGATTTTGCCTTACAGTATAATGGATTCTGCTTTTCTGGTTAGCAACTGATGGCATAATATCAGGTCATTATGTGGTATTCCTTAAAATACAAAAGTTTCTTTAGGCTCAAATTAACAAAAATGATTTTTGGTGAATTAATGATGGAGAAAATATTTCCAACTTATGTATGCTATTTAATAAGCATATGTATCTGCAAAAAGAAAACTTCACAGAGGTGGTATTTTATTTTTTAATAGATTAATTATAATTTTTCAAGAAGAAATGGAGTAAAAAAGACATTGATTTGCAAAGTAATCAACATATTCTAAACACAAAAGAATAAACAAATATGTTTATTGAGGAAAAAAATAGTTATGTGTGATAGAAGCCAAAGGGAATGACATGATTTAATTTTATAAATAAGTGCTTAATCTCAAATACGAATAATTTTATAAATAAGTACTTAATCTCAAATTTCAATGGAATTTAATGTTATCATGGAGAATTCTGATACTAAAGTTCTTTTGCATTTTTATGTAAGTCTATATTCTCTCCAGAAATTATGGACCTTTTAGGTCCTTCTTCCTCATTGTAAGAAAAATATATATGATTGTGGGGGACTAGCTGATTCTTATATTTATTATAAATAAGAATTATTATAAATGTCTGGATAACATGCATATCCAAGAGATGAAGAGATTCATTAACATTAATTATTTAAATATCAGGATAGGTCTTTAGGTGTAAATCAGTAGTACAGCACTAGACTAACATGTGTAAGGCCCTGGTTCAATCCCAAGCAATGCAAAAATAAAAGTGAATAAAATACAAGGAAGTAAAATAACAGATTTAGTCTATTGAACAGCAGAACAGCATACTTTAAGGAGTTAATTAATATTTTAGAAAGATAACTAACAATAATGTAGTTCAGTACTTCTCATAGGGGATGATACTGCCTCACATGGTATAGGTAGCGGTGTCTAGAGACAGTCTTGGTTGTCACAGTAGGGTAGGGGACAGGGAATGTGTTAGCTTTTGATTACTATAAAAAACACCAGAAGTAATTAACTTACAGTAGTAAAATGTTTAGTTTAACTCGTAGCTTTGGTGTTACACTTCATGATTGATTGACCTTCATGATTGATTGACTTTATTAATTTTGGGACTGCGGTAAGGTGCTACATCACAATGAGTGTATATGGTAGGACAAAACTGCTCACAATTCAAATCAGGGAGCAGAGAATATAAGAACCAGCCAGGCTCCCATATTTTTTTTTTTTAACTATGGGGAAGAAGTACAAAAAAGGTCCATAATTTCTGGAGAGAATACAGACTTACATAAAAGTACAAAAGAACTTTAGCACCAGAATTCTCCTCTATAACATTAAATTCCATTGAAATTTGAGATGAACCACACTTTATATCAAAACTATATGAATTTCTTATCACATATATGAGGTTGTGAGGGGAAGGGGGGAGGGAGAGAACTGAACAACAGATGAGGTAGAGAGGAAAGATGGGAGGGGAGGGGAGGGGAGGGGGAATAGTAGGGGATAGGAAAGGCAGCAGAATACAACAGTCACTGATATGGCATTATGTAAACATTGTGAATGTGTAACTGATGTGATTCTGCAATTTGTATTTGGGGTAAAAATGGAAGTGCACAACTCACTTGAATCAAACATATGAAAGATGAAAAAAATAAAAAAAATAAAAAAACTATGAATTTCTTGAGCAAAGACAGAAGAAATACTTTTAAATTTTACAAGACTCTTAATTTTAATTTATTAAATTCAGGAGTCTTATTGAGAAGGTTGGTGCTTGCACCAATATTTTGGAGTGTTCACCCTGTTTTCTTCTATCAGTAAATATCTCTGGTAAAATTCCTAGGTCTTCAATTAGATTTGAGTTGAGTTGATTTATGTACACAGTGAGAGACAGGGATCTAGTTTCATCCTCTATATACATGGATATCCAGTTTTCTCAGCCCCATATGTTTAAAAGGCTGTCTTTTCTACAGCTTATATTAATGGCACCTTTGTCAAGGATCAGATGACCATGTCTGGATGGATTTTTGTGTCTTTTATTCTGTTCCACTTCATGTCTGTTTTTATGCCAATACCATATTTTTGCTATAGCAGGAAAGTATAATTCGAGGGCATTGTGCACCTCCAGCATTGCTTTTATTGCTCAGTATTTCTTTGGTTATTTTGAGTCTTTTATTCCTCCACAAATTGGGTAGATCAAATTAAGAAGCTCCTGCATAGCAAAGTAAACTATTCAGAGAGTGAAGAGAAAGTTTGCAAAATGGGAGAAAAGTCTTTTCCAGCTACTCTTTTAACAGAGAATTAAGATCCAGAATATATAAATAACTCAAAAACACCACCACAACAACTAACTAGCTCAGTCAATAAATGGACAAATGATCTGAACAGAAATTTCTTAAAAGGAGAAATACAAGTGTCCAACAAATTGGTTGAAAAAAATGTTCAATATTCTTAGTAATCACAGGAATGAAAATCAAAACTACACTTAAAGTTCACTCTAATTAGAATAGCAGTTGTCAAGAATGCAAATTACAGGCTCCCTGCAGTGGTGCACACCTGTAATCCCAGTGATTTTGGAGGCTGAGGTGGGAGGATCAGAAGTTCAAGCCTATCCTCAGCAACTTAGTGAGTCCCTGTATTAAAATAAAATATAACAAGGACTAGGGATGTGGCTCAGTGGTGAAGTACATGTGTGTTCAGTTCCAAAAAAAAAAAAAAATTACTACAAATAACAATAACTACTGGTAGGGATATTCTTCAAAAAACTAGGACTGAAATTGTTATGGGCCAGGATATATGGGCAGTAAAAACAAACTCCATTTTCCCTGAGACCCCAAGTCATATAAGAAATGCATCTTCCATGGGGAAAGCCCCGCCTTTGTGCCCATCAATAATTGCTTAGCATAGTATGTTTGGCAACACAAAATGGCAATGCCATACAATGTAAAATTGTTGTCTCTTTGATACCCATTTTTCTTGAACAATGTACCCTGTCAGAGTTTGATTGTCTAGACGCTAGCAACCATTCTTTAACTTGTACTCAACTAGGGACGTTTTGGCCCATTCCCTTTTCAGCTTAAATTTGTTTTGAATCATAGCAATAGCTACTTATGATTAATGTGGTTTTGAAGTACAAAAGGTGTACTGAAACCCTGGGAGAGAGTTGAATGGTGTAGACTTGCAGCCTACCCCTTGGCCCTTGAGCTAGTGGATCTGGACCACCAGCTGGTGAATAAAGTTTCTGTCTCCTGTTTTAAGATGGACTCAGTGATTTATTACAATCTCATCATAACATTACATGGTCCTGTATCATTTTTCTTAGTATATGTAAATAACTAAAATCAGCATACCCTACTGATACATGCATGCCAATGTTTATAGCAGTGTTATTCACAGCAGCCAGGTAATATAACCAGCTTAGGTGTCCGTCAACAGAGAAATGGACAAAGAAATATGGTTTATGAGTCTTACTCATCCCCCCAAAGTGAAATTATGGATGGAACTGAAGAATTTCATGTAAGTGAAATTAGATGGATTTAGAGAGAGGAGAGTCATCTTTTTTCTTTCATATGTAGAAGCTTGGTATTAAAAAAAAGAGTTATGAAAAGGCATCTCACAAAAAATAAAAAGGCATCTCACCATTAGAGTAGTGGAAGTTGGCTGAAAAAGGAGGTATGCTAAAGTACTAGGAAACAAAGGGAAGTATGGAGTTAAAGGAATGTATGAAGTTCACCTTCAATAGAATAGTCATATAGCTACCGAAAGAGATTGTACCAATTTTATACTCCCACCTGCTGTTTGAGAATTTTTTTCTGCCTTTCTTTTTAGCCTTTGAAGAGATTATCTAGGTACTGTATCATGTTATAATTTGCATTTCCCTGATGCTTTTTGTTTGTTTGGATAACCACGGATAGCCTCAATGAGAGGTTATTAGTAGAGAGTCATGTTGACTAAGGTGATAAAGGTGTAAGAAAAGGAAATTTTTGTATTGCTCTAAATCAAGACGCTGTCCTTGCCTCGATCTGGAGCATCTCCTTAGCTCAGCTGTTGCTGTTGTTCAGGCTGCCACTACTCCCACTGGGACCTGGAGAACCTAAAGATGCTGGAGTCCACCCTTTCCCAGTCACTGCATTTCTGCAGATTTGAGAATCACACACAGAGTGTCTCCTACTAGTGCCTTCCCTTAGTAGGACCAGCCATCAATCAAGGAAACACCATCTAGTGGGACCATTTTTAGGGTTTCAACTTGTCACCTCTCTCCTCCAGTTTGCCCCTCAATAAAGGAAAAAGCATGAAAGTTCAGTAAGAATGTTGCATAACAAAATAGCAAAATAGTGGCCCTCATGACTCTTGATTAAATGAAGAAAACAATATACATGAACATCAGTTAGTGATACAGAAAATTGGGAGGTTGAGTTGTCATTATAGACCACAAACCTTAAAATGATTTGTCAGAGAGCAAGAAGAGACATTGAAAGTTGAAGCACATGCAGTGGGGTTGAGCTTCATCTCACGTTTGGATAGGAGGAAGGAGAACAGCATTCTGGGCAACAGGAGCAACATGAGTAGAATAAAGATCACAGGATGGAGGTCTAGCATTTCTCTAAAATATTAAGATTCTTTGTTACCTGGATTTCAATGTGCTCATGGAGGGAACACCACAATCAAGAAACTGAAACAGGATTGCTGTCAACCTGGAAATCTGGAAACCACACAGCAACAAGAACAAGGAAACTAAGAGGTTTAGCCCAGAGAGGATAAATCCAAAGCTAATGTCTGTGAAGTATTGGGTAGAATAAGATGTAAGCTCTTTATGACTGTGTGGAAAGGAAGAACTTCAATCATTACACAGTAATTAGAAGCATTCAGCTATAAATTAAATTAAATTTTAAAAAGCTCATGTTGTATAACAGAACATATCATGTTTCTATGATTTAATCCACCCTTAAATTATTCTCACAGAATTTAAATGACCAAATATATCACTAAAAGTATTCTAGTAATAAAAATTAAAAAAAGATGATTTAAATTTTTGTAATCAAAATAAAAATTTGGTGTGGGGTATAGCAACATTTGTTAAAAAAATTGAAGACCACTTAGTTTAAACTTTAATAACTAATGTAATTAATTTTTCTTGAATGCTTATTCTTTGCCAGGAACTATCCAGGGAACAGCTAAATAAAATAATCAAGTGTTTTCTAAAGAAATTAGCAAGAAACTCAAGTCTTCTATGATGCTTCAAAAAAATGAATATAAGGTCAAAAAGTGTTAAGAAATTGGACATCTTCTTAGCCTCTTAATAATAGTAGCACACAGATTATAAAATACTTTCATAGCTCTGTGATGTTCTTCATAAATAAAATTTGCTTAACCTTTGAATCAAAGTGTTTTCTAAATTACATTCAACAACCCCCTCCACCCACCGCAGTATCTTATCTGTATTCTGTAATTGGTGGCTGCAAAGTTGCAGCATTCAAAATCAACTTGCAAAAATCAATTATCTAAAAAAGAAATTAAAAAACAATCCTATTTATTGTAACTACAAAAAGCACCCTAGCACACCTGGGAATAAACTTCACCAAAGAGGAAAAAGATCTCTGCAAAGAAAACAATAAAACATTGAGGGAAGTAATTGAAAAAAAAAACACATAAAAAGTTGGAAAGAGATCTTTGTTCATGAATTGGAAGAATCAGTATTTTTAAAATGTCCACACTACCCAAAGCAATTTACAGATCCTATGCAATAACTATCAAAATACCAATGGTATTCTTCCCAGAACTAGAAAAAAAATTCAAAATTCATATGGAAACACAAAATCACCCAAATATACAGAGCCATTTTGAATAAAAATAATAAAGCATGAGGCATATGCTGCCTGACTTGGAAACATAATACAAAGCTATAGTAGTCAATACAGCAAAGGCTTGGCAGAAATACAGACACACAGACCATTGGAACAGAATTGAGGGCCTAGAGGTAAACCCAAATTTTCACAGACACCTGATTTATGACAAAAGTGCTGATAACACACTGGAGATAGAGGAGTATTTTTCATAAATGATGCTGGGAAAACTGAATGTGCACACACAGAAGAATAAAACTCAGCTCCATCTCTCCCCTTCCCAAAGTACTCAAAAGAGATTAAAACTTAAATATAAGATTTAAAACTGAAAATAAAATAAAAAACATAGGGTATTGTTTTTGTACTTTGTTTTTGGAAACACAGTAAACAAGTCAAAAATAGACAAATGGGGTATAAAATGTAAAAACTTAGAGAGCTTCTGCAAATTGAAGGAAACAATAAAATGCAAAGACCACCAAAAAAAAAAAAAATGGGAGGAAAGATTCTAACACATGCATTTGATAATCATTTGATCTCAGAATATATAGAAAAATCCAAAAACTCAATAGGGAAAAAAATGCCCACATAACCCCATTTAAAAAGGACATTAGTTTTAATTAGATAGTTTTCAAAAGAAAGTACCCAAATGACCAAGGATAGATATGTGAAAAAATTCTCAACATGATTAATTATCAGGGAAATGTGAACCCAAATCATGAAGCGATACCATCTCACCTCAAAAAGAATGGCTAGTATCAAAAAGGCTAAAGATCAAATACTCTGGTAAGGATATGAAGAATGCTATTGATGGTAATATAAGTTAGTGCATGCATTATGGAGAACAAACAATATTTTGGTTTCTCAGAAAATTAGAAGTAGAGCTACCATGTGACCTAGTAATCCCACTGTGAGGTATAGACCCACAGAAAATGAAATGAAGCTGATGAAGCTGTGCTGCTCTGCTTAGCATGGCACTATGCAAAGTAGCCAGTAAATGAAAATAAAGTGTCCATCAATTGTTGAATAGATTTAAAAAATGTAATACACACAGTGGAATACTCATTAGATTTAAAAAAGATTGAAATATCGTCCTTGGTGACAAAATGGTTGGAAATGGAGATCATACATTAAATAAGACAGGAACAAAATGGCAAGTTCAGAACATCTCATTCATATGTGGAATCTAACCAAATTGATCTCAAAGAAATTAAGTGAGGAATGGTGATTGACAGAGGCCAGAGACAAGTAGGTATGGGAGGGGAGGGATGGGGAATGATCAATCATTGGTTAGAAAGTTACAGATACAGTATGAGTAAGAAGATCTGGGGCATATCATGGTGACTACAGATAAAAGTTTCATACTCTACATTTCACAAAGCTAAAAGAAATGATTTTGAAAGCTTTTATAAAGAAATTATAAACATTTGAAGATATAAATATATTTAAGCTAATTTAAACATGCAATGAATTTTGTTATTGTACATTACGTGATACACTTAATATGTCAAACTTGTAGGTTTTTGTGTGTCATTAAAAAAAAGTAAAGTTATCCATCCTTTCATATTTTTGACTTTACATTTGAAAATTGTTATTTCAAAATTGTAACTTTGAAAAAGTAAAATTAATAATTACTGCCTTTGGGAGCTTGTAGGCAAGGGTAATATTTATAATATGGCCTGAACTGTGGCTCCATGGGTGAAGGCCTATGTTACAGAGACCCAACCTAACCCAGCCTTGGGGTAAGGAAGAAGGCAGGAAAATTTTAGAGAGGGAAATAAGTAAGCCAGGATCTACAGGGTACTCAGAAGCTCTTGGGAAAGAGGGCAGCCAAGAGTATCCCAGACTTGGTATTTAAAGGGTAGCACAAACTTGTTTGCATTTCAGATTTTCTTACAGGGGCACTAAGAGCTTTACTGAAACAAATTTATACAACTTAGGGTATTAGAAGGAAGCAGAGAGACCCTGTAGTCCCATAATCCTTTTTCAGAATGGTCTCAAAGAGTCCATCTAGTGTCTCTTTAAATATCTTTAGTTACTGTGCACTATCTCATGATGTAGTGTTTCTTCTGTATTAAAATGGAATCTGTTGAGGGTCACAGCCAAGTCAGGATGACGCATGGCATTTTTGCCAGAAGTAGTGGTTGAGAGGTGATGCCAGCGAGCCATTAAGATGATAACTTTTGGGTTCTCCCCCTTGAGTTCCAGTTGAGTTCCCCTTGAGTTCCGGTTGAGCTCTCAAGGGGATTCCTAAAGAGTTCCCATTGGTTGGGGAAGTGCTGGAGGAGGGATTTTCCAGTTGGTGGTTCCGGGAGGAGCCACGTGGTGTTCTGGAGAATTCCTGGGGAGCGTGTATGCAGTGTGCTGGTGGAGTTCAGAAATGAAGTTTGTTCCTCTTGAGTGGCTCGTGATTTGTGACCAGCCAGACTGCAGCAGGAATCAACCTCCCTATAACTTTCAGCTGCCCCAGTTCTGCATTCTTGAGCCACACACAAAAACTCTGGACTTTATTATTTTGGGAATAACCGAGTCATTTTCTGTTGGTGATGGAATTTAAAATCAGATCTATGTAATGGAGTTTTCAGTTGCTCTGCTCCTTCATTTTAATACCAGACATTTCACTACGTTTAACATGTGAAATATATCTGCATGTCTGAAAGTTTTCTTAAGACTACAATATAAATATTGAGTCTTATATTACCTTTAATTTATCAAGGGAGTATTTGGTTTTAGCATCTTTTTGTGAAAATGTTAGATCTTACGAGCATTTTCATAATTCAGCAGGGTCTGCAATGTTAATGGACCTGAGCAGCAGGACATTGAGCCACATACCATAAATATTTCTCAGAGTGCTTGTGATTTCAATTCCAGAGTCTAATGCTGGCTGTAATTCATTTGTTTTTCTTCTCTTATTGAAAGTCATTCGCAGCAGCTTTCTGATTTTGGAAATCTATGGCTTTTGCGCAATTCTAAGTTTGTAATCCAAATTTAAATTAAACTATGCTAGTGGAGAAAAAACATGGTAAGGATAGAAAAAGAGTAATTTTGGAGAAATATTTTCTATGAGCAAAAGATTCTTTTAAAGGTATTTAAATCACTCTAGGACAAATTAAAGTTTCCATTCTGCTGTTTCATCTCAGGTTTTCATTACTCAGAATAATAAGCATAAGGAAAATATATTCTTCTATTTATTGAAATTAAATAGTTGAAAATTGCTTGATAGCTTCATATTCGAATTTAAATGCAAGTTACATGAAACACAACATGATACTTTTTGTGTGTGTATTTAGTTGGCATCACAAAATTAACATGTTTACATTTTTTTTAGAAACTTGTTAAAATTACTGGTTAAATTTACTGGTAAAATTTGCCTTAAATAGAATTAGAATTACAGATATGATTTAGCTCTATTTAGGCAGATTCCATGGTTTTATAAAAAAACTGAGACCAATAAAGTTAAATAATTTGTGTTAGAGAAGTGAAAAATCTCTGAGGATTTTCACCTCACATGCTATTCTTTTTTTTCCCTTAACTTTGTAGTAAGCCTATTGTAATAGTGTTGCAATAGATGTTAAGGCATTCTATTAAATACTGAATACACATATTTTAGCTTAAGAAAAACAAAGGAATCTAATTTTGAAAAATGAAACCTCCTAAATATTATCTGATCCAATGCTCATTTTCTCTGCTTTTTGTGTTTTTTCCCAACAAGAAAATCATCTTTGGGGATCTTAATCGACTGAAGAACTTCTGGTAAGGATGTCAAATAAAAGAAACATGTATAAAAATGATCCTAGCATATTTATCCCATGGCATTTATGTTTTCAAATAGAATTTTCAGTATATAAATAGCTGAGAAAACATGCATCATTTTATATTTATTCTGCAAATCAAACAGACACTGAAAAGGAGCCATTAAATATCTGTTATTTATTGTTAGTGAGATGTGAATGTCTGGTAATAGATTGAAATGCTACTTGTTTAAGAATGAGTAATGATACTGACCTTTAATGGATGAGCAAATGAAAGAGAATTTAAAAGACTAGAGAAAGAGAACTGAAACCAGAGATTCCCTTGACCTCGCTAGCTAATATAATTCCTTTTTTCCCATTAACTTGTTAAAAAAATACATACCAGATATTAATTTATTTACCTACTTTATACGTTTATTACCAATCTTTCCCACTATGAGGTAACTTACAGGGGAGCTAAAATGTTTGGCTTTTGATATATGGCTATCCCATAAATATTTGTTGAATGGCTGTATTAATGATTGATAAAATTACCACTTATCAACTGAGCTCAGTTGTTTTATTTGCAGTATTTCCGTGTGTTTTCCTAATAAACTTAAAAGGTACTTACAGAGGTAGGTATGTTTCCTCATGGCTAAGGAAATCTGTTCAAAGGAGGAAAATGGCTTGCTATGTATTATGTAATTATTAAGAAGGTGCTGGAACTTGAACTCTTGTTTAACAATTCCAAATGCAAAGCTTTTTCTTCTTTTGAGCAAGTACTTTGCACTTCAGAATGTTAGAATGATGTGAAGACAAAATCAACAGGAAACCTATGCAAAGGTCAGAAGCAATGTTTAAACACAAAATTTCCATTTTCATAAAACCACTCTACACTTGGGCCTGCTGAATATGAGGCAGGATGACTGAATTTTTTTCATTCCAACTTACTTACATGTATTTGACACTTCTCTAACAAAAAAATACAATGTTAGAAACTAAATATAAAATAGTCTTAATTATGTAGCTACTTACCAACACTTGTGAATGAATATTTGTCTTGTAAATGTCAGAAACATTGGTTAGACAGTGCAAAGTTTAAAAGGAGCATACCTTTTAATTCTAAAAGTTGATTAATTTCTAAATTTTCATATTTTAATTGGTGATATTAGCTATGATTATGAACTAATCACATTACTTTTTCATTACATTTCTTATTTTGAGGTAACTATAGATTCATATGCAGTTGTAAGAGTTGATGCAGGAGAAGAGCCTTTGCCCATTCAAATTTCTTCCAAAGCAACATTTTGAAAAATTCTAATACAAAAATCACAGACAGGAATTGACATTGATGTGCTTACTGTAAAGAAAAATTCCATCACCACAGGAATCCTTTCTGTCAATCTTTGCTCACCTCTCTAGCTGCAAAACCTCAACTCAAACTGGCTTCTTATCTGTACTAGATTTCTAAAATCATGTCATTTCAAGAATGCTATAGAAATGGAACAATATCGTATGCCCTGACAGGATTGGCTTTTATCATTCAGCATGATTCCCTGAATACAAATCACTTTATGTATGAATCACTCATTCCTCTTTGTCACCAAATTAGACCTCTACAATATGGACATACCACAGTTTACTAACTAAGGGACACTTAGTTTGCCATCAGACTTTAACTGCTACTAACATTTATATAAAGTTTTTTGTGTGATCATAAGTTTTCTTTCTTTCTTTTTTTTTGGTAATCCCTGCTATATTTTTCTAAATCTAAAAGAACAATGAGTTTTAAAATTATTATTTAAATTTGAGTCTGCACAGCACAAGATCAGATAAACTTAGCACAAGAAGAATGATGCATGAGTAAATTAAACTAATATGTTAGAGTTACTTTCTGTTGATTTATCTAAGCGTCCTTATTAGTGTTATTATGGCTGGCACAGCTCTAACACCAATACTTTTTTTTTTAATTTGAGAAATTTGCAGTTTCATCATATTCTCTTTCTTTGAATTTATTTATGCTAAGCATCAACCATTGAATTATTTTGTTACTCATAAATATTGAATTGAATGCCAGGATTTTATTCATAGATCAATTCACAAAGGATTGGGTTAACAATATTTTCTAACTAAGGAGCCTCTCCTAATTGCTATAGTATAACAGGCCAGAGTGTCAGAATGTTTCATAGCATTCATGAATAATCTATATTACTCTCATGGGGTAGGTTTTCTGGGTTGGTATCATGGCTTTTCTCATCTTAACTTGAAGAAAACAAACAACATTCTGTCAAATATGCATATAGAAATGACAGTGTGAGAGTCTTCTAAGTAATCCCAAATCATACTATAACACACACACACACACACTCACACTCACACACACGTGTGTTTATATGTATTTATAGGCTGTGCATGCATAGAGTTGGCCTCTGAATCTATGTGTTCTACATCTGGATTCAACCAACTGAAAATGTAGTTAGGTCTATTGGTGTGTGCAACTGTACTGAACAGTACAGATGTTTTTATGGTCATTGTCCCCTAAATAATTGAACAACTATATTCATAGAACTAAAATTATATATTAGGTATTATAAGAAATCTATAGATTATGTAAAGGATACTGGAGGAGGTGTGTAGGTGACATGTAAATGCAAATTCTCCACCATTTCATATGAGGGTCTTGACATCTGTAGATTTTGGTGTCTATACAGGGTTCTATAACAAATGTCCTTCAGGTTCTCAGGGACCACCTATGGGTCCACACACGTACATATATGTGTTTGCATGTGTGTGTGTGTGCGTGTATGTGGTATGTGTGTGAATGACTATGTGTATGTATGCATGTCACAAGCTATATGTGTTACTGTTTTGTCTTAGAAAATTCATACTATTGAAGTTGAAGACTAAGAGATTAAAATAAAGACTATTTGTTGAATAGTTGTTAGTCACTAAAATTGTACAGCTTATTTATGTTCCCCTAAGATAAATTGGAACACACCGCAGTATACACATATCCCTGTAGTAGAGAAAAATTAAATATTCCTTTGCTGAATTCTGAAATGCAGACAAAATTTATATATTCCCATATATATTGCTGTTTTCTCACCCATACATTAAAAAAATAATGGTGTAATCATGCATTCAAAATAGTTAGTGATCATTTTCTTTGGGAAGTCTCTGTTTTAGGTTGCCCAGAATGAAAGAAAACAAAGTCCTTGTTAATTGAGATCAGATTCTGCTTGGGGGAAGTAACCATGTAAATGTAAATAAATGAATGTGAAATTTTCAAATGCATTGCTATGAAGAAAATGAAACACGGTGCTAGACTTAAAAAGTAATGGGAGCATGATGAAGGCTGTGATGAATAGAATGGTCATAGAACCTTCCTGTACAGGGACCATGCATAACAGCATAGATGTAAATGCCAAGCTAGAGCCAGCAATGCTAACACAGAAGTGGAATGTGACAGAGGGGAGAGCAAGGTGTAAACCCAAGGTGTAAAGGAACCAGAGGAGGTTTCTGAAAGATGGGTTGTAGTCCTTTTCAATCTTGAAAGTCCTGCCTTTAGAAAACATCAGTGTAATCATTTAGCTTTGTCATCTTGAAGGTAAATGGCATGGATTCTCCCTTTCTGGAGTCAGAGTCCTGCCAGGTAGCACTGGTCAGATAGCACCCCACCACCTTGATATTATTGACTAAATGAACAATGAGGAAATAACATGGCAGGAAAGAAAATTCTGTAAACTGGAGAATGACTGACATGAGCAGGTAGAAGAAGAAAAAAAAAACTACAAGTGCCAATTAGATCCGCATACAAAGAGGGGGAAAATTTTTGATACAGTTAAGATGACTAAGAATTTCAGTTTGAGCAAACAGTTTAGGAGTGAGCCAATGAGATGTTTATAGGGGCTTATCTGAGATAAGCCACACAGTCAGGTATCTGAGGCTTTAGGATCTTATTAATTTAACTAAAAATTTATTAATTTAACTAAGTAAAGCATAATGATTACACTGATATTTTCCAAAGGTAGGACTTCCAAGATTGAAAAGGACTACAACCCATCTTTGTTGGTCAGAGAGGTGGGAAAGTAATCCAAGCAATGAATGAAGAAAGTTCATCAAAAAAAAAAAAAAAAGTGTGGTCAACTTTTTCACCTGTTGCCCTTGGGTTAAATCCTTTGAAGTCATAGTACAGGTCACTGGTGAGAATGAAAGTTGACAAAAGTGGGCTTAATAGAAAATGAGAAGAAAATGTAAAACAGTGAATATAGGAGATTAAAGTGTGTTTTGTGTAGAGGAAAGAGATAGTAGCAGAAATGAAGTAGGAATGAAAAAGACCTGGTGAAACGGGTAAATATGAAGGTAGAAAGTGATGCCCTGAGTTGGGGGGAAGCCATGGGATGTAGCTCCCACAGGACTTTCCATTATTGGGATGCAGAGCAGAGTTATTGGGTGCAGAGGTTGGTAGACATTTGGGAGTTTTAAAAACTACTTTCTAGTATGTTTTATTTTTTAAGTAAATGAGAATTGAGGTTGTCAACTGACTATGAAACTGAGGGAGGAGATATTGGAAGTTGAGAGAGCAAAGGTAAACACGATTGAGCATAGAAAGCTTAATATAAACATGGGAGTATTGAGGAATCACCTGAGTTTTCGGTTCAATAGTTGAACATAGGAGCAGTCAAAGTCTATTTCTGTTTTATTTTTCTTCTTGCCATTTCACCTAAATGGGTACAAATGCAGTGTTGATGGAAAATTTAATTTCATTAGATTTGTGTCTTTGTCAAATAAAATATAATGTATCAAGAGACAAATGAGATTTGAGGGAGTGTGTTGGGAGAAGAATAGAAGAATTAACCATGGAATTTAAATTGGGAAGCATAAAGTGAAGGTAATAAAATGAATAATGGAGTTGGTGGAATTAGTTGTATAGACAGGATTGTTGACAATGAGTCCTGAGGGAGCTGGGGCACAAGGAGAGAAGCAGGAGGAGGAGAAGTGAGCTGCCAGGCACCATGACTTGGAGAGAGTACTGTTAGGTGCATGGCTGAGATGGGGTGGAGGGCTGCATCCTTGGAGTGTTGATAGGTGGGGATGTTGAGAGAATCATCTCTTACAAATCAATATCAACAAGATTTATGACTGAAGTGGTCTTGGAGAGAGGGACAGGGAAATGAAAAGTAAAATCTTTAATAAAAAAACGAGTGGGAGTAGTAGCAACCTGGAGCGGGTGGGCAGCAACTGAGTGCAAAAAGGGCTGGTGTGTGGTGATGTCACCACTAGAGCGCTTGAGGGAGGAGGAAGAGTTGTGAATGTGGAACTGGAGATGAAGTGTAAGAAGGAAAATGATCCAACCTCCAGGCCTGGTGACACAGAAAAGAAAATGATTTATGTTCTACAGAGAACACTTTGTCCTCTGAGAAGACCAAGACTTCCTTTGAGAAAGATGACATAGGGAACATTAGAGCAGAATTCAGGATGCCATGATCTGGAGGCCAATGGAAAAGTCCCAGAAACTTCTGGGGGCTGAAAGAGGCATAGTAATAAGAGATGTGTAGCCCAGTGGTGAACCAGTGTGGGAGATGAGAGATGAGTTCAGCAGCATCTACTGTTGAGCTGAAATAAATAAGAGCAAAGGATTGGAGGTATGGTGGTCTCACAGAAAGAAGATAAGAGTGGTGAGACCTGTGGGTGTCTGAGGATCCTCTTTATTCCTTCTAAAGAAGCTATGGAAGGCAGTGATGATTGACTTTTGCACTCATGCATCTCTCTCTCTTGACCTCTTAGATTTTCAGTATCCCATGCAAATGGGTCTTATGCTTAAAAAAAAAAGAAGTTTTTTAAGTGAAATAAAAATAAGTATTTCTAATGATCTGACTCAATGCAATTTTCATTGTTTCGAGATTCCTTGGGAGGAGATAACAGACACTATCCCAGAGAATCCCGCTAAGTTTTGTGTTGAATAGGAATCTCAGTAAGTCCCTCTCAAATGATGTCCCCCGCCCTTTGCTTTAAACAATAGGAGGTTATGCTCCCAAGTCATACCTTTTGTGCTTAATTTCTCTGCTGAGTTGATTAAGGCAACAGTTTTCACTTGGACGTTTCCCTCACCAGGAGGCTTTTCACAGTTCTCCTCTTTATCCTTGCTCCTCTCTTGCTCGTCCAGGCAACGAAATCATAATCCTATCTTTTACAACATCACAGGCTGATAGCAGCATGAACACACTCAGAGGATTCTTGTTCTCATTAAGCTTTTAATTTCTTTATTGACTTTAATTAAATTTGAGAGGCTTTTTGAACAACAAGAAAGAAACATGTTTTTATGTTGGATGAATAACATTGTATTAGCCAGACTATAGAGATGGTATTTTAGGGAGAGGGATAACAATAGTTTCATACTCTGAGCCTCATCAAGGTAAAGTTCTCCATATGAGTTTCTTGCAATTCAAGGGATGGGCATTCTACCATAAAAAGCACCATGAAAGTGACCATGCTCCCCTGGAAAAATCTGAGAAGACAGCGAGTCTTAGGAGAAACTTTCTAAACAGTATTTCAGTTGATTTTCTTAGTGCAAATTTTATGGAGGAGTAACTGTGTCATTAAAATGCAATGAAGATATTAATTAATTCAGTGAACTCATATTTACTGAGCAATAAATGAACAACATTCAGTCAATGAATTGCATCAGTTTTTAGAAGATGTTCTCCCAGCACTGGTAATACAGGGCCAGAGACGAAACTGTTTCTAAGCAAATAGCACATTTTTAATTTTTTAAAATTATCTTTTAGTTGTAGATGGACAAGGTATCTTTCTTTTATTTATTTATTTTTATGTAGGGCTGGGGATCAAACCCAGTGCCTCACACATGCTAAGCAAATGCTCTACCACAGAGTTACAACCTCAGCCTTTGTACACTATGAAATATGATTAAAATTTAGCAGAACATCATGATACAGTAATTCATATGCTGAGTTGGGATCACAAAAAGTTTGTTCTAGTCTCTCCTATTTAAAGAGGATGGTTAGTTTGTTAATCTTTGTCTTTTGTCTGGCTGTGGTAAACTTGGAATAAATCTGCATTAATTTTAAGTAGTATATAGGCATTTATTATTCAAGCATATGGAGAAAAAAGTTTTTTTTCAAATAATAAATATTACTTTTACTTTTCATCAAAGGTAAAAAAAATTAAACATTTATTTATTTTTTGACTTACATAAAAAAATTGTGATTTGCCATCAGGAAGGAAAATGAAGCAGATAAAAATGCACAAATCTGGGATTTCCTTCACATAAGTAGGTCATATTTTATAGCTCTATCTGTATTGTTCATTTCTAGCATTGATGACACTGGTCACCTATGGCTTTTGGGCACTTACAACTTGTTCACATGGAGCTATAAGTATAAAATAGAGACTGTATTTCAGAGGCTTAGAAAAATGAAAGTAAAATATTCATTTGTATTGATTATAAGTTGAAATGAAAATATTTGGATATATTAGGCTTCATTAAATATTATTAAATATATCTTCTCATTTCTTTTCATTATTTTTTAAAAATATTTATTTTTTAATTTTAGGTGGACTCAATATCTTTTATTTTTACGTGGCGCTGAGAATCGAACCCAGTGCCTCACGCATGCTAGGAGATGCACTACCACTTGAGCCACATCCCCAGCCTTCTTTTCATTGTTTTTTAAATGTGACTAATACACAGGGTGGGGATAACTTAGAGGCAGAGGCCTGCCTAACATACTGGTTTCATTCCCAGCACTGGAAAAGAAAAAAACATGGCTACTAGAAATTCTACATGCGAGTTTTGTTTGGGGTTCATATTGCATTTCTCTTGGTTGGCACTGATCTATAGAGTTGACAAAGTTCTCTTTAGCCTATTTCCAAGAATTTACAACCTAGTTATTTAAATGAATTAAATGCTCATGGAAGGTGACATATTTTAAAATTTATATGACAAAATTCTAATAGAGTTTCAGACAAAATGATATTGGTTATGGCTTTTACCCATTACTATTTTGGGAATGATCTCTAAGACAGAATAATCATTGAAATGCAGTAATATTTGCATTCTGTTAGGAAAAAGGCATTTCTTGGGAGACTTGAAATATTGAGAATAACTACACTAGGTTGAATGGGTAATTTTTCATTCTTCACTACCATGGTAGAACCTACGCTGAAACTCATCTTTCTTCAGAGACCACTCCAGCAAAAACAAGTTTTATTTTTTATGACTGAAATTAAGATAACCAGAAATCCCAGTGATATTTTGGTTCTGATGCCAAAACTTTTACTTAGAGAGCTTGAACTATGTTCATCAACCAGTCACAGGAATTATCCCCAGAAGCATTCTTTAAGGGTTCTACTGAAAACCAAGTTATCTTTTGCTATCGTTTCTGTTTGTTTGTTTTGAACAGCACTTTCCTGTTTTTTTTTTTTTTTTAATTCTGAGTATTGAACCCAGGGCCACATACTTGCAACCACTGAGCTACATTCCCAGCACCAGTTGTCAGAAATACAGAGAAGTAAAACTTTAAATGTGTGATGGGGATACCAGTTCATAGTCCCCAGTATAGTCCAAAAAGAAAAGGCAAATCTGGTTTTAATTTCATAAGTGATTAGTTCCTAAGAAGACTTGACTTGACAGAATACTGGAACACCAGTATAGCAAATATTGTTTAGAATTTCCAATGATAATCTTCATTCAAATGATAGCATACTTTTTCACAACACATCTTTGGTTATGTGGTTAATGGCTTTTGTATTGGAGGTATATCTTGAAGGTTTATGTATTTTTTAATCCATGCTCATATAAATCATTTGTTCATGCTGATATAACATCTTTGTAATTTTTGCATAATTATCATTACTGCATAATAAATATTGTGTGGCTTAAAATTATTTTGTTATAATTGCTAGTTCGGCTGGTTAACAATTTGGAAAGGTCACAGCAGAAAGAGATTTGCTCTGTTTATTGAAAATCGGGGCCTCAGTGAAGAGGACTCAAAATTTGAGGGTGAATTACTAGTATCAAGAGGTATCTTCCTGGGCACTGTAGCACACACCTGTAATCCCAGCAGTTTGGAGCCTGAAGCAGGAGGATTGTGAGTTCAAAGCCACCCTCAGCAACTTAGTGAAACACTAAGCAACTCAGTGAGACCCTGTCTCTGAATAAAATACAAAAAAGCCCTATGGATGTGGCTCAGTGGTTGAGTGTCCCTAAGCTCAATCCTAGGTACTAAACAAAAATAAAAACAAAAACAAAACCCAGTGGTACATCATTTACAAATCTTGCAGTATATTCTGCAGTCAGCTTGAACCTTAACTTGGACTTGTGAATGGTATTTTATGTATATCTTCCTTCAGTATGTCTTCCTTGGAATGGTTAATTTCTTCAATAGTAATTGAGGGATCCACACGTTAGTGGTGATCAAGATAGAAGCTGCATTGATTTTTATAAGAAAACCTGAGAAATTTTACTATGTTACTTTTTTTAAAGAGAGAGAGAGGAGAGAGAGAGAGAGAGAGAGAGAGAGAGAGAGAGAGAGAGAGAGAGAGAATTTTTTAATATTTAGTTTTTAGTTATCAGCGGACACAACATCTTTGTTTGTACGTGGTGCTGAGAATCGAACCCGGGCCGCACACATGCCAGGCGAGCGTGCTACCACTTGAGCCACATCCCCAGCCCCTTACTATGTTACTTTGATGTCATTTTATTTTAGAAGCAAATTACAAGTCTGCTGAAATTCAACAGGAGGGGGAACATAGATTCTACCTCTTGATGAAAACAATGTCAAAATTTTTCACACTTTTTACAGCCATAACACATTGGGGGAGAAATTTTTATGCAGAATCTGTCTTGAAGCACAGTTATATATTTATAAAAGTAGATACTAATAAGACAGCTGGTTTTCTGGTAGCCTAATATGGATAATATGAGATTTGTGTTAGTATTAGTGGGTAGAAAAAAGGCTGAAAGCTCTTTCTCTCCTTGGGGAAATGGTCCATTAAGAAATTAGTGAATACCTAATTTTCTAGAATCTTTAAAGGAGGATTTAGATGTTAATTTTTCAACATCAAATCTGTCTTGCTTTTAATGTTAACTCTTACTTCAAGTTGCTTATCTCTCTGATGAGATCTAAAACTAAATGCATCAGTATTACGTTGTTTGAGTAAAGAACATAGACATGATTTTTTTTATAGGAAATCAACCTTTACTGAATGAGACTGATCTTTGAAGCCCTGTATTCCTTTTGTTCTTTAGTCTTTTGGCATTGATTTTAGTATTATTTGTTTGTTTAGTTTAAATGTAGTCACTGTCCTAAGTGAGACTGGAATGATGAATGAAACTTTGTATGCTTATCTGTTGCTTTTATATAAATATAAAATAAAAGTCTTGGTTGGTCCTCAGAATATTTCACTGAGTACCATGATATGGACTCTTAGGGAAATTATATTGGTAGAAAAAGATATATACTTACAATAAGTACATTTGTTTATTTTAGATATATAAAATAATGGCAAAATCCATCAGGCAGTCCTAAGTTTTACAGTAAAAGAAAACTGTGATAAAAGTGAAATAAGGTGATAGAATAGGATTAGTGAAGGTGTGGAGTCTTGTTTCCAGGGAAGAGCTCACTGAAATTATAATATATAAAGTAGGGCCTAAAAGGCAAGACACATGTGGTCTTTTGACAACTCTGGGGGCTGATGATGATGATTTCAAGAGGATCAGCCATATAATTGTTGTTGGGTTTTTTTTTTTTGTTGTTGTTGTTGTTTGTTTTGTAGTCATAGATGGACAGCATGCCTTTATCTTATTTTTTTATTTTAATTTGTTATATGTGACAACAGAATGTATTACAATTCATATTACACATATAGAGCACAATTTTTCATATCTCTGGTTGTACCCAAAGTAGAGTTATAGCCTTCATACATGTACTCAGGGTAATGATGACCATCACATTCCACCATCTTTCCTGCCCCTATGTCCCCTTTCTCCTCCCTTTTTTCCCTTCCCTTTTCCTGTTATGTGGTGCTAAGGATTGAATTGAGTGCCTCACACCTGACAGACAAGTCCTCCACCACTGAACTATAGCCCCAGCCCAGTCTTACTGTTTTGAGTAAACTACAGCCTCTTAGAATGTACTGGGATGGTTTCACTTTGCCATACCTTTCCACTTATTGCCTGTCACATGTTTTTTACCAGTCAGAAAATCAAATAAATAAAGAATAAGCAAAACAAACAGTAAAGCAAATTTTCTTGTTCAATATCTAACTCAGTTATCCACTTCGTTTTTTTCATCTTTTAAAATAGTAATTTTCCTTCCATGTTTCTCAGATGTTTTACTAATCATAGCATCTCATTGGTACTTGTTATTTTTGTTATTGTTCACTATTTATTTTTCTCACTAATCCATGAGCTGAGAGCAAATCTTTCTAATTTTTGAGGTCTCTGTGTCTGCCTCAATGTTTGGCACATAATAGACTCAAAACAAAGTTTCTTTAATAGAGTATTGATGCCAAAGACCGTACCATTTATATTAAGAGTGTACTGTTTGAAACTAAATGCTTCCTGGAAACTTCAGTTCATTCAGTTACATCTGGCCACTGTTTTGTGTCTCCACTAATCCCCATGTGGTGACATTATGGAAAGTCCCCTTATGATTCTCCTGGAACAATTGTAAAATATGAAAAGTAGTAAAATGAATTCACTGTGTTTTTCACTCAGTGATGGAAAACAACCCTGGATGAAGGGATTGATATTTTAGGTATGGGATTTGCAGCTTTTCTGAAACATTCAACCAACTAATTACCTCCTGTTAAGTGTAAATGTGTTTTCAGTGTCCTGCTATCTGAAGATCTTGCTATTCATTCTTTCGTAATTATAGGTTAGCTTCTCTATTAAGATTTGTGAAATAAAAGTAACAGATGACAAAACCATATGTGTGTGTTCACATGCAAGAAGCAAAGCAGGGGAAGAAGCAGAGTGCCTCACCTTGTTTTCATCAGAGTCCTGCATCTAGGAGTTTCTCCCTCTCAACCTGCTCTTTCTTTGCTGCCTTGCATTTTGTTCCTGTTTAGCTCCAGTCCTTACCTAAGGTTCAAACATTTTTGTGTTATTTTTTTTCTACAAATCCTTGACACATAATAACACATTTTGTCTTGACTTTAAGATCACAGAAGAGGAGTGATGGTAGTAACAACAGATAATCAGACCACACTTGAGAGTGTCTGAAGAAATTTCCACAAACGTAGTATTTGGTTCCTGTGACTCTACTCCCTACAAAGTTAACTTTGAAAATATTGGTCTGGATTATAATTTTCTATATCATCCAGTGCACTGCTGTGCTGTCCAAGGTCATCAGCACATGCCTTGATTTATAAGGTTAATCTCCTTGTTGCTTTGTGCCAGGACAGTGAAATCTTCCTTTTCAAGTTTTTCATTGACTTTCATTCTAATCCCTTACAAAGTGCCATTTACGAATCTTTCTTAAATATATATATATTTATATATTTATATATATATATATATTTATATATTTATATTTATATATATATATAAATATAAATATATATATATAAATATAAATATATATATATATATATATATATTTATATATATATATTTATATATATATATAAATAAATATAAATATATATATATATTTTGGGCTGGGGATGTGGCTCAAGCGGTAGCACACTCACCTGGCATGTGTGTGGCCCGGGTTTGATCCTCAGCATCACATACAAACAATTATGTTGTGTCTGCCGAAAACTAAAAAATAAATGTTAAAAAATTCTCTCTCTCCCTCTCTCTCTCTCACTCTCTCTTTAAATATATATATATATATATATATATATATATATATATATATATATATTTATATGTATTTAGTTGTCAATGGACACAATACCTTAATTTTATTTATTTTTTTATTATGTGATGCTGAGGATCGAACCCAGGGCCTCATAAATATGAGGCAAGTGATCCACCATTGAGCCAAAACCCTAGCCCCCATTTCCCAATCTTAAAAGTTCAGATTCTACCTCTGTGAAACATTTCTTTTATCTTCATCACAATTTTCATTCTGCCCATTATAGCAAAGAGGGACTCAACCAAATAAAGTTGTTACATTTCATAGCATGCTCTTGTGGAATTCTAAATATTCAGAAGTAATGCTGGAAATTCCTCAAAATAAGAAATCATCATAACTTAAAATGCTTATTACCTAATATATTGTGCTACATATAAAAGGTATAAAAGGTTTATAATAAAAGTTGTGGCAAACTGAGAAAATATTTTCATTAATCTGACAAATCAAAATATAAAGATGATTTTCACATGGCCAAATAAAAATTCTTGTATTAAAATTTTGTCCCACTTTGGCATTGTGTATATTCTAAGTTCCAGTAGTCCCACTAAGCCTGTTTGAAGTCAATAGGTTTTACACAAAGCCGAAGTTTGAATAAATTAATCTTGGATTAGGTGCTATTCTCAAAGAATGGATTCAGAACTGAACCTGTAGACTGGAGAGCAGTTCCCTGAGAGGCTGTTAATAATGCACTGAAGATGGTAGCATAATTCTTGTTGAGTTGATGACCTTCTTAATTAGGTGTTAACACATGCATTCAGTTGAATTTAGTAATTTACTGAGTTCCTGATCATCAGACTATCAACTCTTATTTCAGCTAATAGATTTAAACTCAGCACACTTCCTATAATAGGACTTACATTGAGTGCCACATTTTTCATAGAAAAACAGAGAGAGAATATGAATGGAGTCTATTCTCTTTTATCAGGCAACATATAATAATTAACTTCATATTAAATGCAAGACTCCCAGTGAATACAGTTGTCATGGCATTTAAATTAAAAAAAAAGAAAAGAGAAGAATAAGAAAATAAAATCCTTGTAACTTTCAGCCAGGAAAAGTTTAATTAATAGAAAATTATGTAATATCTAGTTTTTCTTGTTTTTGTTTTACTTAAAATAAAATTAAAACTTATATGGGGGGAAAGTTTTCTTTCAATTGATATAAATCACATTCCTCAAGCACCTGAAGTGAAAGTAAGAAAAATATCTTATGCAGTCAGAGAACTCAGAGTAAGAGATTTATAGAAAAAAATAAAAATTAAAAAAATAAATCCTGGTGATATAATAGGTATTTATTAGGAAGCATTAGAAACATTAAAATAAAAACACTGATGAAGAGGCCCTACTTAAATTGTGAGCTTTGTAAGTTATAGTTACAGATAGGTATTTATGTGGTAAATAGTGTAGACCATATGTGTAGAAATGACACCTCATCACAGACTAGCAGAGATGACAATTATGACATCCAGAATAATCGAATAGCATAAAGCCGGTGATATAAAAGAGGTTTGGGCCTGATAAATCATGCCAGAAACAATGCTTAGAGAGACTTATGTAAGGATCTCCATGCCTGAGGTATGGAAATGTCTTTTCATCTACTCCTATTATTTTGAAGGAATTGTGTTGTTATGAAATTCACTTCTAAAAAAGCCATTCAAAATTTAAGCAAAAAAAAATCTGAACAAGGTGAACCTTCTCCCTTTTCTGTTACTATTACAGCTCAAGTGAGAAAGTCACGTTAGAGGTGTATCAAACAGAATTATGTTTTGCTAAGCCATGTTTTGGTTATTACAAATTATACTTACACTTAAAGATTTGGAGAATATATATATACAGGAGAACAGAGCTAATTAGAACATGTAATTTTCCTTGTGGAAAATCAGATCCTGTCAAGGGGATGAAAGCACATATTCTTTAAAATATGCAAAATGATGTAGACCTGCATATTATTAAATGCCTTTTTATGCAGTTTTAATTTATGTAGATAATATGAAGTGAGGCTGATCATTGCTTTATCCATCAAGTATATTTTGGTTGCAAAGTATAGAAAATTCAACAAATATGATTTAAAAAATTAATCATTTTTTCAGGTACTGAATCTTCCAATGACATGAATGAACTAATTAGTAACTGCTTGTTCCTAAGTCAATCAACAGCCCTCCATCCAATTAATGTTTACAAATCTTGTTTCTCATTCACATTAGCTCCATTCTCAGACAAACTTTTCATGAATTTTCATGGCAGCTACCACCAGTCTACACACTACAGGCACAAGAAACCATCAATGCATGAGAAATCTCAGCAAAAGTTACAGAATGTCTCATTGGTTCTCCTGGGGTCATGTGCACAAACCACAGCTGATCCCTGGAGCTAGACTTGCATAAGGTTTTAGTGGTCAGGCTTGAGTTACTTGCCACATTTGGACATGCAGAATGGAACCCCTTCCATGGGAATAACATGTACCGAGAATAGGAATGTTTTCACAAATGAGAGAACACAACCCTATATTGTGCACTATGTGATAGATCTACAATAACTTGGGAAGTTTATAAATGAGTCTGGAATAGTTAAACCCTTAAAAGTATCCCCTTGACTAAGGAAATGAAAACTCAGGAAGGATGCAGACTTGTCTGTCATGATACTAAATAGCTATTGTCATTGAAGATATCACTTTTAAGAACTAAGAAGATCATATTAAATGCAAACTATTAAAGACTTTTATGATATCATAACCATGATAAATAATCACAAACTACTCTATTTCACAAAGTAATTATTTCTGAGTGCATGGTAAATAAAAGAGAAAGATACAGGTGTTTTTATTTTAGAATATATTTTGTAAGTAGGTTTGTATTTTCTTTTAATGGTTTAAGAAAAGCTATGTTTTAGACACAAGATATTTATTGTGGCTTGAGGTTGTCCTGTGGGTATTTTGGGTTTCCTGAGCTTTATGTTTATAAAAGTTGTAGAGTGAACAAAAGGTCGATAGTCAGAAAGGCTGCCACCTTGAAAATGTGAGCTTTATTGTGCATGTTGCATCCAGAGTTTTATTTTCTACTGAGCCTGGAATAAAATTTCTGTGCACAGGCCTTTAATTGGGTGCATTGGTTTATGTGTATTGGCACAAAACAAAATTAAAACTGTTGGTTGTGGTCTGGGGTCAAGGAGAAGAGAGCAGGGAACAAAAAGGAGAAGAGGAGTGAGAAAGGAAAATAGTCTGGAACATCAAACAAAATATCCTCATAGACCAGATATGAGGGATTCACATATTTCTTGATCTGTAGAATGTGTGAAGTATATTTCTTTTAGAATGGAAATGTCTTTCAGTGGGAGCTTTCTGCATTATAAAGAAGGCAATTGGCTTTCCATTCATGCCTCAGCCATATCTTTTATCATCAAAGATGCTGCTATTTTGGTATCAGATCCTGAAATGTGATGACAACATCTGACCTTCAGGGGTCTGAGCAGAATCCTGGGTGGTTTAACACCCCACACCTGCATTTCTCTCAGACACACTTGCTTAGGCTCAGGATAACTTTACATTGGCTGTGTTAATGATGTTGTATCATCAAGCTATAACATCATCACAGCTTTTGACACTGATTTTCCCAGGTATGGTATCAGTTTTCTTATAAAGTTATTACCTCCTGCTTTTCTTCCATTAGCTTCATTTTATTTTGATTGTGAGGTTAATTTTCATTAAGCCTGAGTGAAATTCTGAAGGGAAAATATAGAATCTGACAACTTCAACAAGAAAGGGAAAAGGAAAGTGGCAGAAGATTTCACAACAAATGTAAAGGAAGAAAGGGTAACATTGACTCTGGTTAAAATTAAAAGCAAAGGAATCAGATCTGAGGAGCCTCAACTATGTAGAAATGCTTGAGATCATCTAGTATTCTTAAAGGGGAATTGAATGAGTCTCTACTTGCTTGTACATGTGTTGTATTGGGCACCCTGACAATATTTAATGGAAAAAAATTATTATTTTGATCATTTGTTGCCAAAAAACTGTAGATAATAAAATATATGAATAAAAGAGAAAGGAATGGTTTATTTTAATCCATGTTCTATGATCAGTTTGGGACTCTATAATTTGAATTTAAAATTAATATATAATTCATTAAAAATGTCTAAGTCTAATTTAAGAAAGTGATTTCTAAAGAACCGCAGGTTGTATCATATATGTGTGCATTTGCTTTCTTTTTTTTTAAGTGGAAGTAATTGTGTTGATAAGCTTTTAGATTGAGCAGACCCATAATAGTTATTGCCTCCATAAGAGGTATTGCTTGAAGATCTGCTCATTCATTGAGGACAAATTTTTAAATTCAAGAAAATTAGAAAACATCAGACATTCTATACCCACTCTCAGGAGGTGGTCAGCCAAGAAATATACCCTTTACAACAGATCCTAGAAACTTAGGTTTGCCCATCTGAGTGAATATTGAAAAAAATCTGTTTGTTTTATGCTTCTGGTTATATGTTAAAGGTGTTTCATGTATTTATGAAATAAAGTATGACTTGGAAAAAGTTTCAGGAAATTAATGTGTCTGCATTGTCCAAATGCTTAACATAGTTAGACTTTTGAAGTTGTCTTCTCTCTGAAAACAAATTTGATAATATTAGGAAATGACTTCAAGTTTATATTTCAATAATATCATTGGCCCTTGTTTAAAGATTGTAATAAATGAACCTATTAATGAGATTAAAAATGTTTAAAAATTTGGAAAACTTGAAAGCAGAACATAGAAAATAATATAGAAAACACATAATTTTGTTAGAGAAAATATTTTATATTTGTTATTAATATATAACCTTTGTGTGTATATATAATATTTAAGTAAAATGTCTTCATATCATTTTGCTTAAGTATTTCTCATGGATATCAAATTTTCCATATCATAGACTATTAATCTACAAGCTCATCAAAATAAATATATGATATTTCCATCCTTGATTTTAGTATGATTTATTTAAAATGTCTATAGATTTTTGACATGTTTCATTTTTTTTATTTTCAAGTAAAATCTAAGTGTATGTATATTTTAATCTTTAAAAATTAGGTATGTCTGTCTAAACATACCATAATATTTTGGACAATTATGTATATTTAGAATTTTTATAGATTTGGGTTTCTATAGTGAGGTATTCTTCATTTTTTTTTTGTACCAGGGATTGAATTCAGAGGCACTTGGTCACTGAGCCACATCCCCAACCCTCTTTTGTATTTTATTTAGAGACAGGGTCTCACTGAGTTGCTTACGCCTTACTTTTTGCTGAAGCTGGTTTTGTATGCCGCTGCGATTACAAGTGCGCATAACCAAGCCTAGCAACGTATTCTTCTTAATAAAATATTACTTCATAATTGAATATAAAAGCAATTTAAAAATGCTAACTGAATAGGCAAAAATCTTGTCATACTTAAATTTTCATCTATAACAAATTAAAACTTTTTTCAAAACTATATTATTTATTTTGACTTATTTTATTAATTGTGCATATGTAAATGTTTTCCATTTCCCATACTTTATATCATTTGATTTTATTTCAGTATTCATACTCAATATGAATACTGACTAGGACGTAAGATTTTATGAAAATATAGCAACTACAATTTAAAAAAAAAGTAAACAGCACTCAGATATCTAATTCATATGTTAGTAGTCACTTTATACTTTTGGGTAAGGACATAATTTTCAAAACCTGACATTGTCTAAGCTATGTAGTGTGAGATTGTCATTGGCGATACTGAAGATATTATCATTAATCATTGAGCAGACAGTATGAGATAAGCAGTGTAAGTTGAACTTACTTTCTATTGCCACATTTTCTACAATTTCAAATTTGTTAGTGCCTTTTTCTAATACATCAAGCTCAGGTTCAATATGTAACTGAGATTGTGCAAAACCTTTTTTCAGCATCCAAATAATTTTGTCCTTTCAAGTAGTTTACCTAATTATTTTCATAGACAGTACTGAATGCTATATAGATTTGCCCAAATTTTTATGAAAAAAAAATAAAGAAATCGAGACTGTCTGAAGATTCAGTGTCAGTCAGCTTAGGTTTCAATAACAAAAATGACTGAATAGATAGCTTAAAAAATAGAAATAAATTTTCCCATATCTTTGGAGGCCTGAAACTGAAGATAACCTGCTGAGGAGATTGAATTGTGGCAAGACCTCTCTTTCTGGCTTTCAGGCCATTTCTCCATATAGGCACAGTAAAAAAGTTTTCTGGGATCTCTTTCTCTTACTTGTCCTATCAGATAAGGATTCTACCTGCATGAACTCACTTAGTCTTAATAACTTCCTGCAGTCCTCTTAGACCATCACAGGTATTTAAAGTTTTTGCTAAGACCTTAGTGTACAAAGAAGAAATTCTGAGTTATTCATTGGATTTGTAAGAAGCAAAATTTCTAAAGTGTCAAGTACTTCCCAATAATTGAGATAGATCAGTAAACAAACCTGTTTTACTCCATTCACACATAAACTGAACATTGTTCCTAACCTCAAAGGTCAGAAAGTATGGTGTTTTCATTTGACCTTTGAGAACAATACCATGCAGGGGCCCAATCTCTGACACAAGCATGTGCTTTATTTTAAAATCCATATTGTATATAAGCTTATATCAGGAGTCTTTAAGAATTACTGCATTTCTTTATTGTATCAAAATAAATGTGACAAATGCCAGTTTCTTTCTTTTTGTATGTATAATTTCTTATACCTCCACAGGTTAGGAAGAAATTATTTATAATGTTTAGACTTCAGGAGCCATCTGCCCATCTCCTTCTAAGATTCTGTTGGGTAGGTTCAGAAGTTTTGCTGATAGAAAGTGCACTCTTCTAACATAATTCTAACAGATGGTTTTTTGATGGTTTTTCACATAATGCTGTTTTACAATGGGTTTAGATGTGACCATCTGAGACAGTGCTCAGAAACATTAATATTTTCCTCCTTGTATTTTAATTCCCATCCAGATAAAACATGTAGTCATAAAAATACTATGGGGAAATTTTGACATCTTGAAGATAATTTAATCATTGTTTCTTGGCCACATTACCAGCAGAAACTGATCTGGTGGCCCAATAGAGTTTCTAATTCAGCAAATATTGTATGATATATTTTATCTTTGATTTAACTCAGGATTATATTCCCCTTTCCTTTGTCTATGACTGTATCTGAATGCTCATCTTCAAAATGATTATCCCTTTCCTCCATATAGATTATAGTATTTTTTTTTTGGTACCAGGAATTGAACGCAGAGGCACTTAACCACTGAGCCACATTCCCAGCCCTTTTTATTTATTTATTTTTTTAAATTTTGATACAGGGTCTTGCTAAGCTTCTTAGGGTCACATTAAGTTGCTAAGGAACTTGGAATCCTATTGGCTCAGCCTTCCAAGTAGCTGGGATTATAGGTGGGTGCCACAGTGCTCGGCTTGATTATAGTATTTTTTAGTCTGTTTTCTATGGTGCCTGGAGCTAAAGTAGTTTATTATGCCTATATACTTTTGTGAGATTGGGTGTGTATTTAGCATCTTTGAATTCTAAATAAGAATTATTGCTTGTCTGGGTTGTGTTCAATGTGAATGCATAGTAGAGGTTGCAATTAATTCTTAATATAAACATTTTCCTTAAATATTTCTAAAGTTAATTTTAAGTTATTATTTTATTTCTTCTTTCAAAATTAATATGAAGTGGTAACATTATATGCTATGAAATTAAGAGACAAGATGTTATGAGCAAATGTAATGCAGGAAAGAATGATAGACTAGTGAGGTCAGGGAAGATATTATTGGACAAAATATTCCCACTTGATATCAGAACTTTGAGTAGTTAATAAAGCAAGAAAATAGGAAGCAGAGACCAGGATTTGTAGTAAATGGTAGGCCATTGTTAAGTCCTTTAAACTTTTTAAAAATAATAGGGAAAATATATACAAATTAAATCAGGAAGTTGCTTAATCTCATTTGTATATTTACATCAACATTTGGGCTCTGATGTGCCTAACAGATAACAGATGTTCGGTTTCATCTTCATAACAAAAATGAATCGGTAACACTTCAGATTCATAAGAGATGGTAGAAATGAGCATAGAGAGTTGAAGGTGTTATTGGAGATAAATGAGTGATGTTAGGGAATATTTAGGAGAGGACACTGTTAAAACATGCTGATGAATGGAACCTGAGGATGGAAGGAGAAGCCAATATTGAGAATGATTTCTTTCTGAGTGCCTTGCTCATCAGATTTGGGTATGGAGGTCATAAATTTAATTTTAAATATGCAAAACTTGAGATATCCTTAAGATGACAAATTGTTGGATATTGAAAGATCAAATATGTGGACTAGAGCACACAGAGAAATATTCTAGGTTGCAGATATAAATGTGTGTGAGTGAGGTCACCTGGGAGGTAACAGAATGACTAAAAAAATGCATTTCAATTCACATGGAAGAAAGGTTATATTAATTTTTCATGGTTTCAATGTAAGCTAGTATCAGTAGGTATAAATGGCATATAATTGCACACAAACATAGATGAGAACTTTAGGCCTGTATGGCTCTAGGAGTAGGACATTGACTTGGAGGTGATGTTTTTTATTTATATATTAGGTAGATTAAAGGCTAGAAAACTGGAGTGTTTTGAACTTTGAAGGTCTTTTTCCAGATCTAATATCAATAATCCATTATGTAAGAAAAAAATGTTTTTAATGAATTAATGAATTACATATATGGTTATATAGGTACACAGATAAATTACATAGATCAAATGAATTATAAATGAATTGTATATATAGTACATACATGAATTATACATGTGAATTATATATTATAGATAACATGAAGTATATTATATACAAAATTATATATATGAAGTATAATCCATTATAGTAGACTTGAATTCTTTATTTTACAATAATAACAAAGATGATTAAAAAGTAGTATAAGAAGCAGATATAAGGAGGAGATTTGAGAAAGTCAATAGCCTTTTAAATCATAACGTGCTATCTGTGGTTACAAATTTAATATTCATATGCTTTTAAAACATCCCTGTTTAAAACAGAGGTTTACTGTTTCCATGAGTCCCAAGGTTGGGCATCGCAGTTAGAGAAATGGAGAAATCATTCTATGTTGCACTTAAACTTTATGGAGCATTTTGTAGTATCATTTAACTAGTTTTAGATTTTATGTCCATCATAGTAATTGTCCTTCCACAAAGATACAGTAAAAATAGAGTAATAGGAATAAGTCTGTAGATCAAGTTTTAAAAGGCTCTGTAGGAATCACAGAGCTCAACAAATTTGGTGCTTGTCAGGTCCCTATGAATTAATCATGACCAGAGAAGTACTGAATCACTTACTGTATTCAGCACCGGGGTACTTCCAAAGTGCCACATTTGGAATTATTTGGATATCTGTGAAAAGAAAAATAAATACATAATAGTATTTTTTTTTAATTTTTGCGGCCTTTGATTAACTATCTTAATATCTAAAGAACACTTGAGATGCAAGATGCAGGGGTTCCATTTAACTTAATAATGCATCAGACATATTGAATATATTATCCCAACAAAATAATACATTATGTTGGAGACAATTGGAAGACTACATTAACTACTGAGTTAGACTCTGAAACACTTTTAAATTTGATTCTTACCATTCCATGCATTAAAGCAGCTGATTTTAAAATCGTGATACTGTCGGGAGAGGAAAACTAAGCAAAACCCATGAGAAATGATGGGGCAGATAGTAGGGTTTCCTTCTTTCTCCTCTTCTCTGAGGTTAATAATGATCCAGAGTAGACACCTAAGAAGAAAGAATCAAGAAAGCATTATGTCAAATTGTGATCTTTTCTACATTGTCTAATAATTTAGCCATGGCATTAATAAAGCTGTTTTGTGTAATTTTATAGTTTAAAAATTAATTTTATAACATTTTCATGTCTTCCCTTTTTTGAGAAATGCAATATATGCTGAGAGGACTAATTTAGAATTTCTAGACCTGTACTGTCCAGTAGAATTAAAATGGACACACAAACATGAACCACTGGGTGGGTTTTGAACTCTAAGATCCAGCAAAGCTCATATATTAGGCAATGCATAAATGTTCTTTCCTGAAATGATTAGGTTATGAGAGCTGTAGACTCACCATTTGATGGATTAAATTTGAAGGGACTAATGGGCAGTAACTGCAGAAAGCTGGGGCATGATTGGAGAAAGTCAGTCTATGGGGGATGTGGCCTGTACTCTATATTGTCTGACTTCCTGGCTGCCATGATCTGAGGAGCTTTTCTCTGCCAAGCTCTTCCTCGATGATGTTCAGCTTCATCTCAATCCCAGAGCAATGGAGCTGGCTGATGATGGACTAAATCTCTGAAACTGTCATCCCAACATAAGTTTTTCCTCTTCTAAGTTGGATTTGTCAGGTATTTGGTCACAGTGATGAAAAGCTGACTAACACAACCACATATGTAGTTTTTAAATTTTCATGGCAACACTTGAAAACAAATAAAAGCAGGTAAAATTATTTTAATAATGTCTTCTTTTAAGAAATAACAAAAAATCAAATCAAATTAATACATAAATTATTCAGTGTTGGACATTATTTTTTCTTACTAACATATCATCACCAGTCTTTTATTTACTATTTATGGAACATTTCAACTCAGACTAGACATACATTTAAAGATGAATATGACTCATGACTCCTATATTACATGCAAAGTTAAAGGTACATATTTAAAATTAACATCATAATTAAAAATTCCTGTTATGCCAATAGATACATGCAAATGTAAAGACAAGGGTAAGGATCATGTGTTTAAAATTTATATCACATTCAAACAAAAGGAAAGGGGAGTTACTGTCCAGGCATATAGAATTCAACTTCATCATTTATATGTAAACTCAGAGTGAAAATTTTCAAGGGTAAAACAGAGTACAATCCTAGATAATAGCTGACAAGGCTCTCAGCCCCACAGGTAATTCAGAAGTTTAAAATAAAGTTATCTGTATTTGATAGCAAAATAAGGAAGCAAAGATTTTAATCATCCATGGAGAGTAGAGAGACAGTCAGAATGGCACATTGGCCCAAGGAAAATTAGTTAGAAATAAAAAGTCTCATATGTTAACCAAAAAATATCCTTAGGAGTTCGTGGGGATTGTACCATCATTTAATTATCTCCTGTTCTCTGGAGTAACTAGAGAAAATTGGTCTACCTTTTGATTCCTTATTAAAAACTCATTGAGATGAGTCAGATAAGTCAGTTATAATGTTGCCTGGGGAGTTCAGAAGAAAAAAAATATATATAAAAATGTTGACTTTTCCTATATTTTAGTTTCACATAACTCTTAAATCACTTCATTAAAAAAATTCAGCATGTCACAATAAGACTATGAAAATAACCAGCCTCTCCAGTATATTTGCATTTAAGTATTTTCCCCATCTCATCTCTTTGCCATCTGATTTTAGTGGTTCTGATTATTTTTTACTGTGTCCATCTATGATCAGTTTCTCTAAACCTAAAAATAACGCCTTACCAAAAGTAGCAGAAAAGATATTAAGAATTAATAGACACATGTTTTCTCAGAGATAAAATCAGATAACTTATCTCTCTGGAAATACGATTTCTTGGTTCAGGATAAAGATGTAGCAGCTAGTCTTATTTTTCATCAAGGGGAAATATGTGTTTTTTTTTTCCATTTTGGTCTAGTAAATTCCCTCTAAAATTCAGACATTCTAGAGGAAAAAAAAATAGGTGTGATGAATTATTCTTTAAAGTTTCTCCAAGAGTGAGAAAACTGAAGTCTTTGTGTAGTCAATTTTTATATTGTCTCCATTCCTATTAAGGTTCTTTACATAGAAAAACAACACAATGATGATAAATAATATCCTTTGATAGGATCAGTTTCTTGAGACTTTTGAATTTGTTTCAAATTCTATTAGCAGATATCAGCATGTTTTTTTTCTAGAATACACATTCCATGTGTAGGTCTTTTTCTTATACTACGCATGACCTCTCTAGGCACGAACACATCTTTTTGGTATTTTCTTCACAAGGTAACGTCTGTATGTAGCATCTGAGAAATATGTGAAAACACTTTTCACTTCAGATTAATAATATTGTTACCACACAGTATTGAACACTTTCTGAATTATAATGGGAAACACCAAAGGAGTTGGTTGTCTTTTTATTTTTTCATATTGTAATGTGAATCCTGTTTTCCCTGAGAAATTCAAATTTCCTCGGTGACACTTCTGCTGAGCCTGGCTTTCAGCAGTTCCCCACATACTCCACCTGCCTTTTTCAACTTCTGCTGTCCATGGGAGTCTGACCTGACTTAGTCAGTCTCTGGCCACCTTCATGACCCTGGTTACTACGCCTGGGCCCACTCTTCACTCATTTCAACTGTGCTCTCTGTAGATTTTTTTCCACCATTGTTCTCCTATCATTCCACCAGAGAAAACCTACCCTTGTCTTCAAGTACCAGTCCTGGCAATTGATGGATTCTGTCCTGATATCAGCATGTTGGACCACAAGAGAAACATTTCCTGGTCACACTGGTTATGTCTGTAACTGTCATGATAAAAGAATCTTCTGTCTTAATCCAGTCTGAATGATGCCTCCTTTTCTTCTTCCTTCTTTCTTTTCTTTACTGTAGTTTCATTTTCTGTTGTAGCTGTTTTTAGCACCTCACCCTCAACAGATGTCCTTGGCCTATTTTCTGACAGAAGAAACAGAAGTCAGTCATGATGGCATTACTTGTTTCCTCTCCTCACACTCTAATGCAGAACCTTCACATGTAGTGGTAATAGTGTTCATCTATCTTTCACTCCTCTAATTTCTGAGAAGGGGCTGTCTCACTCTCTTTTAAGGTCTTAATTTCCTCCTCCTTCTTGACACGATAAGTATTTGATTAATCAAATTTCCCCTCATTCTTGGAGCTGCAAACTATCTTTTCCATAGACATTTTCTAAAAGTGCACTAAAATGTTTACTTCCCCCAGGGCATGAGGAATCCCTTTTAAAATTCTGTTTCCTCCAAACAAAACCCCACCTGTCCCACTCACATTTCTACTGTGAAGAAGAACAATTTCCCATCTCCCAGTTACCATTTTGCATGAAGAGGTCTTTTACTTGTTCCAACACCTTGCAGTATTGACCGTCAGACCTCCTATGTGCCCAATCTGATAGGCTTCTCTAGTCTTTATTTGCCTCAACATCCCTGAATCAGGCACCAGGATGTTATGAAAGCTCTCTTCTTTGCATTAACTGAACTCTCCTTTCTTCCCTTTCTTGATGATTCATTCATTCATTTGACAAAGTAATTCTTTTTATTTAGCACTAATGTTTTCTGGTTCAGTCTTGTAACTTACTTCCCATTTGACATTCTCTTATGCAGTTTCTTTCAGTAATATGATTTCAATTACAACCCAAGCGCTAAAATTTCACCAAAATGTGGTTGTTATAATGTCTTCAGCAGAATAAGAATAAGATGATGATGATAAAAAAAGTCTTTGCCATTCTGCCATATCACACCAGGTAGAACCTTCTAATAAGCAGATGGATTTATTGCTATTTCAGTCAGGGGGATCACACATAAAGTGCAAGGGCACCTGAGTAAAAGGCTATTCAAAAGGACTTACAGGTATAAGCTTGGGTTATGGAATTTGTGGGAGGATTCAAGAAAACAGGACCTACCTTTGGATTGGAAGCTATAAGGAAGCAGGTTCAAATCTTGAATTGAGTTATTCATAAATATTATCTATTGGGGAAGAATAACAGGCTAAAGTTAAAACTCTCCTAGGTAAAATGGAACAGTCCTTCATAGTATCAAAGATAGGGATGTAGTTGGAATTTTATGGTTTTACCATGAAACTGTTTTTGTCTGTCTGTACATGATTATGAGTTGAACTTGTTTCTGTTTTTGTCTCAAATAATAATGATCACAAAGCAACCTTATCATATTCTATGTTCTGAGAGGTCAGATAGATTCAGTAAGAGCACATTATTCCCTTTCTGTGAGTGCCAGGCCCATCAAGGCCTGGCTGATGGAGGATCCCCATAATATATTCAAGGGGCTGTTTTACTCTCTCAACCGTGATTATGCTGGTGATTCTCAAAACAGATATTTCATCTGGTACTCATGTTGTGCCAGGTTTCATTTTAAATGACTGATTTTTATAAAAGCTTTTTTTTTTAAAAAAAAATATATTTTTAGTTGTAGATAGACATAATTCTTTTATTTATTAATTTTATGTGGTACTGAGGATTGAACCCAGTGCCTCACATGAGCAAGTGCTCTATCACTGAGCCGAACCGCAGCCCTATAAAATATTTTTGACTACCACAATGTTGATAGGTAGTGACTATGATTTTCTCCATTGTTCAGAGGGAGAGTAAATTACTTACATTGTAACCAAGTTGGTAACTTTCTGCTACTTTCTTACAACATTTTAACTGCTCTTTGCCCAGGGGACTTGGGCACTAATTTTGCACCATTTTCCTTGTGATTATTTCCTAAGGGCACAACTCAGCAACACCTTATCTCCCTGCCCTTGTTGTGGCTCTTTCCTCGTGCCTTAGGGTATATTTCCTGCCACTGAATCCCATCAAAATAAACAAAGGGTGAATGAGTTAGAACTCTAGGGAAAATGTTTAGAAGTGTTGAGAGATGGGCACATTTCCCTTTCTTCCTCACAGGCGCTATCCTGAAATACAGTCATCAGTGCAGTCTCTTGCATGACTCTGCTGAAAGACCAGAATATTAATATTGAATATTTTTCTCTCTTCTTCCATGACCCATTCTCATTTTTCCTCATTTCTGCTTCCCTGGGATGCACTCTCTGATAGCTTATAGCATACACACTTTTACAACAGGATTTTTGTTTGGGGGGAAGCAGAATGTGCAAAATCTACTTGGATTTCCTGTTCTCTGTATTGCTTCCCTAGTGGCATGTAGGTGTTGAGGACTTTGGCTTTGGAGTAAGATAAACTTCAGTTGGGGACCACATATCGTTTCTCTTAAGCAAAGTGAACGTGAATATTTGTTTAAACTCTCAATTCTGTCTTAAAAATGGGAGTAAGAGTACAGACTTCAAAACCACTGTCAGGGTGATGCCACATCTAATGTTTACTGTGATTTAACACACTTCCTGACTCATAATAACATATAAAACTCATTAATATTATCATTACTAATTTCCCTTAAACTTGTTGCTTCTTTGTTCCACTGCTGGTTAGTCTTACCACTGGTTCATTACCAAAACCAAACAACTCTTAAGGAAGTCATGGACTCATCTGTTTTAACTCTTTCTTCCCCCAAATTTTCACCATATAATTGATCAATTTATTTATTTATTTTTTTGTTTTACATCTGAAATTTCTTGTCCTGTCTTTTTTTTTTTTTAATTAAACTTATGTTTTCATTTTGACAGCCAGGATTTTGCAGCACCTCACTACAATTTGCAGTACAAGAAGACCAGCCTAGTGATTTTCCTACCTACTCTTCCTTACCCAAAAGATTCTTCTCTCCACTTTTCTGTTAGCCTTTTTAAACACAGCCCCATTTGAACACTAATAATTTTACATGCTAACTGATTATTTAATGAACTCTCTGTAGCTGTCCACCAGGGTGTATCCAAGCATTGGCTCTGCTAACATCTTGGATAGGATGGGCATTCACTCTGGGAAGGCTGTCCATGCTCTAGAGAATGTTTAACAACATCTCTGGCCTCTACCTACCAATAACAGTGCTCCACTAGATGTGACAAAGAAAAAGATCCCTAGACATTGCTCAATTTCCCTGGAGAACAAAACTGATGGGGCTTGAGACAGCTGCTCTAAATTCTGAGTTCTTTTGCAGACAAAGGTTTGGTTTTAAGGACATAAATCACCAATAATGAGCACAGTTTTGGGACTACAATAGAAGTCCAATAAATATTTCCAAATAAATAAATGAATGAATTGCCTTTCTAAAGTTTTTTTTTTCAATTTTTTTTCTGAGCAACCCTGTTTCTCTGTGCTTCCCTAGCTTTGTATGATAATTTGTCTGTGCATTTGTCTGTTTCACCAATTATATCTTGCAATTTCCTAATATCTTTAGCACCAGAAAAATGAATGAAATGTAATAGTTACTCAAGAATACTTGTTGACTTAGATGTAATTACTACCTGTCAGTTATTCTGTGCATATGTTCAGACCAGATTTTTTTTCCATTTTTAAGATATGCTACAATTATGATGGTGTGCTCTGAAAACATATAGTACTTGCCCTTGTAGCCCTTATGCCAACTACAATTAACACTAATTGTGTACTTACTTAAAATCTGTCTCCATAAACTCTGTGACAGTGCAGAACCCAGTTGCCTTTCTTGTTTTGCCTCCAAAGTGGCTAACACAGAAGCATGTGCAGAGTACATATTTAATAAATCCTTATCAAATAGATGAGTGAATTAAAAAAAGAAGAAGTCCATGCTACCTGTGAGTTAAATAGAATGAAAATGCATCTAGAGGATTAGTTCAAATTATGTGTAGTGGTTCACTGATTCCAATGAGCCAGCCATCTTTAAACTCTGTTATGTTCTACAGTTTTAAAAACTTCTCATTTTTGTCAAATTAGTGAAAAGGCAATTTGTCTCTAAATCATTTCAGAAAATAGAGAACCTGAGGCTGTCATAAGTCAGTACAGATGTTTGATACCCCAGACTTGCAATCTCCTGTAGCTCAGCTTGTTCATTTTTTTTCAGCCCTAATGAATTAGCTCACAATATTAATTGACATATTGACCTTGAAACACCAGAAAATGATCTCATTTGCCAGCTTCATTATCTATGGCTTTATTAGCTGAGGAAATTTGACAATAAAACATGAAACAATAATAATTAATCTACATGCTGAAGTTATGAATTATTCTTCTGTCAACTAAAAATAATCAGTATAATTCCTAACAGTAGATTCCACAAAACTATTTTTTGTCACATAATCATTAAATAAATAGATTTTTTCCTGTTTTCTGGAATCACTTATCAACTTATAATCTTTTTAATCTTAAAAAAATAATATTTTATTAGAATTTCAGAGAATAGGATACTGTTTAGAATCCTAAATTTGTATCTTTTGAGGAATATTTGTACATCAGAAGAAACCAGCATTCTTGTTAAAGAATACTAAAATTAAGAAAAGGAGAAAAAAAAGATCTCTTCTATATATCACTGAGTATTTTCTTTCTATACCAGGGATTCATGTTGTTCCCGATGGGAATCTCAATTATAGAGTATGAATAGACATCCATACTATAGAAGTGGAAAGCTCAAAATTGTTCAGCAGAAGCTGAGATATGGCCTTTGATTTAACAAGAAGTTTGAAGCAAAGAAATCATAATAAACAACCTGCAGTAAATGGTATCTAATGGAAGTAGGACATATTTTTTATTAACTGATTTTGAATGTTTTGGTGGAAATACTATATCAAAACAAATTTAAAAGTGATCCTAACCACAAGCAGTCATATTAGTCACCTGTTGGTTCTTTTATACTGTGCATAACTTAATGAAAAAGACAATCATTTCTTACAAAAGTGTATGACGATTCCCACTAGGGAGTAAAAATTACAAAAGCAATAAATTGTCATTTCAACTTAAAAGCTACTATTATTTGTGTGGACATTTTATTTTATTTTAGCTGAGATTCCTTATTAAATGTGCTTTCAGTCCCTTTTAGCTTCTTGCAAATATACATTTCCCAGGACTGAAAAAAAAAAAAAAAAAAAAAAAAGCACCAGCATTCTTTTTATTTCCATTGCCAATAGGAGCAAATCCAAATTTCCAAGACACTGAAGGCTTGTCTTTTTCTACTTTTCTGACTTTATTTCCATTTGTCTCTTTGTTCCTCTCCTTGTGACTCTATACAACATCAAAACATCCTTAGTGCCCTCAGTCTTGTTCAGTATCCATGGGAGACTGACAGGTGAAAACCACAATCTATGGATACTCAACTTCCTTGTAAGAAGTGAGGTACTGTAGTATTTGCATGAATTATACACATCCTCCTGTATACTTGAACTCATTTTGATATGACTTATAATACACAATATAATGTAAATCCTATGTAAATAGTAGTTCCTCTATTTTTTAGTGAATAATGACAACAAAAGTCTATACATATCCAGAGAAAGCACATAATGATGTCAGACACTTTCTATTATCTATAGCTTTATTATCTATGGCTTTATTGGTTGACTATGGATGCTAGAGCCACAGACAAATAGGCACAAGAGTCTAGTATTTAAGGCTGTGCTTCCTCTTCTACCTGTAATGATCTACCTGTAATGATATGCCTATTTGTCCCTCTGGAAAATTATCTCTATCCTTTCACATTCAGTTAAGCCAATAGCATCTCCTCCAAAGTTTTCTTATCTCTTCCAGGTAGTCTCAACTGCCTGTTCTTCCATGTGCCCAACTTCTGTGACATGGATTGCTAGAATCGTCCCTTGAGACCCAGCTGTTAAGAGTGCTAGTGCAACAGATCTAATGACTTCCCTTGCTCTGACCGCACTATGTAGGAAATGGCTTCAGTTATGATATGGCTCCTTTAGAGTAGCATTAATGAACTGAAGCATGTTCAGAGAAGAATCATAAAGCTACAGTATCATATACACCCCAGTTTGTGATTATAAAGGGGAATTAATGACATAAGATAATGATCCAGGATTGAAATATAATAAAGCATGTAAGTACATGCTTTATTATGTAAAGAAGTAAATATTGGTAGAAGTGTTCTGTGCCCATCTACCAACTTCATTCTACTCCCATTTACTATCCAACTGTGTAAAAGAATAAACCACCCTCCCAGCATTCATTTTCTCTGTTCATAAATAACCTCATACTAAAATTTCTCATATCTATCATTCATATTTTTAAATTTTATTTTTATCTTGATAATCAGGACACAAACTTCTTTTTGAGAAGAACCTGTGAAAGATTTCCTAGATCCTTGCAGAGCCTTTAATACTAGAATATTAATATTGATAACATGATTCACAGTATTTAAAGAAATAAGAAAAATTGAAAGGATAGTTTCTTTCACCAAATAAAAATGTTTTGTTCTTTCAGTGGGTTAAAAACCATCATGTAGAAGATGGTCTCTTCTTTCTGTTCCCCTGTAAGGAAAATGGTGGGAAACAGATTTCATATCAATTTTTGGAAGACACTAAAAACTTTCCAAAGGAAACATAACAGTGGTCTGTTATCCTAATAGCCAAATAAGCTCTGCTTCTTGAAATATATGAAAGTAATTCTTACAAATGATGAGAAAATGAAATAATAAAAGCTTAATAGCACTTAACCATTTCTCTATATACATGTTGTGTATATAACATGTATGTGTGTGTGTGTGTGTGTGTGTATATATATATATATATATATATATATATATATATATATATATATATATATATATAACAAAAGTCCACCATTAAAAGATTTTACACTGAGAGTATTCTCCCTATTACCTTGCCATATGTATGTATATGTGTGTTTACATTCACAAAAACATACACGCACACACATGTAGTTTTTTTATATATATATATTGCAAGCTCCAGTTCTGCATTGGTGGGCATTGAATTTTTTAGTTTATTAACAGTATTATCATGAAGAGTTTTGTACATGTGTACTTTGGATTTTCTTGAAGAGCTTTTTCCATAGATGTAATATTAAAGGAAACTAAGAAATAGACTTTTTTGCTAAGTATTGATTTCATTATCAGTTTTACTTTTGAGAAGTTTGTCTTTAAAATATCCCTGCATTGGAAGGCAGGCAGAATAATTGATCTATAGATGACTTAATTATTTTAATATAATAATCAGCACATCCACAAAAAATGCTTCATATATATATATATATATATATATATATATATATATATATATTAGAATTTCCTGAAAAACCTTGAAAACATAATAATGCCCAGGTTTCAGCCCGAAGAAGTAAGTCAGAATCATTAGGAATGTGTGGCAGTTTCCTTTAGAAATTCCTAGATTATTCTACTGCACTTTTAGTGTTGAAAATTGCTTACATAAAAGTGAAATCATTCACATTAGTTGTCAAAACTGTTTTTTTTTTAAATAAGTGGCAGCCACAAGGATATTAGAGCTTTAAGAAGCTGATTTTCTTCAATCAAAATACATGGAGTGTGATGATAATTTAAAGTGCTGAAACAAACTAGAAAGAACTTTAGGAAATGCCATACAAGGCTTGGGTAAATGCTGGTCATTTTCTCACAGCATATATTCCTTCTCCTTTTTCCTCTCTGAGCATACCCTATACGGGAGGGAAGGGTCCGTATATGCCTTCTCATTGTTATTCATTGGTCCAAGGAAGCAGAGATGGGCATCTCAGTTTATTTAATCAGTGGTTCTCTACAAGAATGTTAGGAATCATCTCTGTGTATCAGAACTGATATGTAGCAGTGTCCATCAGAAGAGATTAGTAGGCCTCTGTCAGGATAGATGCTACAGGGTACAATGAAACCTGAAGCTGGGTTAAGTAATTGGGTTCTTGTTCAATAAAAGTGCCTGTTTGTGCTGTGTAATGAAAGATCTTTGGTGCAATGGATGTCTGAATCCAAATACCCTTCGGATTTTCTGATGGATAAAGAGATAGGGGTGAAAAGGATTTAATTTAGAACTATTGAAAAACTTTAAAGAGATTAGAAAAATTGGTAAATGCACTTTCTTTTTTAAAATCAAGATTCTTTGTTACTTATCAGGACCAGTTATTTAAAAAAATAAAAATTGACAAGAAAGCTGTATTGTTGTTTTTGTGTTCTGTTTGCCATCATTAATTGACCTTTAAGACCGAGGTCATGAAGAAGATAAGATAAAGTGTTATCTCCCAGCACATGTACCCTAACCCAAATTTAGGAAGGAATAAAGCCTCTGAGTCACACTGGAGTGTCACAGGGAAGCTGTATATATGCAGAGCACTGGTGAGTAGAATATAGTACACATTTTGCTTCAAGTCATATAATTTTTTCTCATGAAGCCAATACTCACTAGTGCTTCTAAGCTTCTGTTAAAAAAAAATGACACTTAAACCAGTTTTTAAGAACACACTTAAAAATATACCTAATCCAGAAAATACATGTAAGTAAGCAGAAGAGGGTGGATGTGAAATCATAGATGGAATTTGGAGAACTATATTAATCTCAAAAATAAGAGCATTCATGCATAGCATTGTCTTAGCTAATTTTAAGTGGAGATTATTTCAATCTATTTACTTTCTTTGGGATAAAAATTCTATTACAGAAATGAGAAACAAAAAAGGCCTTTTATTCCTTGTACCCTTATTAACACCTGATTAAATTAAAGGTTTTATTGAAAGGTGAAAAAAAATGTATTCACAAACTCCGATGGGGAGAGGGATTTCACAATTTGATTAAACATACTTTGACTGAACAGGGTCTGTATTGTAAGCCTATCACTCCTTCCCCCGGTTGCTTTCCTCCGGTTCCTTGTACTTTCTAAACTCCCTTACTTACCCCCTGTTTTCCTTTGGCTACACAACATACTAAGACCATTTAGGAAGTCTAACAAATAGATGCTTGTTGATATCGCCTTCCTCTTGAGCTTGCCTAGCAAACCACAGAAAACACCAAAGCTTACAGGTGAAAACACTATGTTAAAGCATCACCTCTACCTGAAGGTGTGTGTGTCTTGGCAGCTTCCAACACTTTAGAGATAATCTTCTCTCAGCAAAGGGGCAGAGGCAGAAGGGCAGCTGGGCTGCTGTAGAGGGGATGAGAGTGTCCTCTGATGCACATAGGAACTTCAGCCTCTGGCTGTCAGAGGAGGGTCTGTGGTGCAGTGCCCAGTCAAGGAGATGAGTGTCTGCTGGCCTCCTCCTAAAAAAGGTGTGGGGGTCCGCGAGGCATGAGTTAGATGTGCTATTTATCTCCAAATGAGGAAGGAGTCCTTCTCCATTTTCCCGACTAACACTCTACTTCATTTTGAAACTGACGAGTTTAAACAAGATGAGAATCAGATTGCCTCTGCCTATCACCTTCTTTCGGCTTCAGCCGACAACATAATTAATGTTGCTGTACAAAAAGAAAAGCTTTTTGGATGAGAACTTTTTTCTTTTCTGTCTTTTCCAAGAAAATACTAAAGAGGGTGGGTGGCCTTTTGGATGTGCAACTAGGGGAAACATCGCACAAAAATGCTCATTATGGTGTGTGTGTGTGTATGTGTGTAGTAAGCATAAGCCACTTTTCTCTTTATCTAAAGGTGCATGGAAGTTCATGATCACCCTATGATAAAAGTGGCCTACAAAATAAAAGCAAAAAAAGAAAGAAAAAAAGAAATTGCCCGCACAAATTGATACATAATTTACTCCACTGGCCTTCCCTGTGTGATATTCTTGGTTTGGTTTTTCTTTTCTTTTTAGTATGAGGGACTGAACTCAGGGGCACTCACTCACTTAGCCAAATCCCCAGCCCTATTTTGTATTTTATTTAGAGACTGGGTCTCACTGAGTTGCATAGTGCCTTGCTTTTGCTGAGGCTGGCTTTGAACTCACAATCTTCCTAACTCAGCCTCCTGAGCTGCTGTTATTATAAGTGTATGCCAATGCACCCAGTTTCCCAAGTAATTTTCTTTAGCATGTTTTTGTTTGTTTTTTAAGATACATTTCTTTGGGAAAAACAGCTTTAAGAAAGTACTAGATTATAACAATAGCTGTGTAGTGCATATTAAAATAAATTTCTTCATTTCAGCGTTTCATTTTGATTTATATAGACTGTCACAATTATCTTTCAAGATCATTCCTACAAATTCCAGCAGACTTCTTGTCTTCTCTTACTAGTCAGGTTTGATATTCTACAACATTATATTATGATTCTTACTTAACGAATCAATTATGAGTGTTGTGACTTGGCGCTCAAGGCTGTCCATACATACACCCAATATTTAATTATTTGACTCCCTTCCTTGACCCTTCAGTACTCCAATATTTGTAGTCTCTAATTAAATTATAGAAACTGGAATATATGGTTCATCAGTGTGGATTGCTTTGAGGCTACTCATAAATGTACTGTAATATAGTAATTTATCAAGATCCAGTTTGAATACCATTGCTTTCATAATATTTTCTCATTTATATTCTTTCTCTGGTCCTCTACTTACCACTTATCAATATGGAAACACCATCATAATTAATCTCTAATTGTTTTTGTGTGTGTGTGTGTGTTTTTACTATTGCAAATATGTAATACTTTGTATACATTTAGTCACATGCATATTTCCCATATGTCTTCTAGAACCACACAATGGGAACAAAGTGTCTCTTTGCACCTAATATCTTCAGTACTTAAATTATTCTCTGCACATATATTAAAATGAGTTAAATGCTTATTGTAGATAGAACATATAAATAAAGTATTTTTCTTACATTGATTTTGGAAAGGCCTGGTTAGATTATTATGAAAAACATTTTACTAAGAATCTATTCAGTGACTTCTATGGATGAACTTACATTCTGCCAAGAAGACAAACTAACATCTATTTTCAAAGACAGAAAATTTTCTTTTTTTTCTTGCTAGTGATAATGGGAAACACTTTAACCTCCCATTTTTTAGTCAAAAGTGAAGCACTGTTATTTATCATGCATTGATTTGTTGTCTCTGAATGTGTCATACTATTCCTTGGCACATTGGTTATTGACATGTGCCCAGAAATCAAAAAATGTGTCATTAAAGGAACTAAATGTTTTATTTTTTCCATATCTTCAACAAAAAACACACCTTAGTAAAGCTTTAGCTATACTAAGCAATTTCAATTAGTAACAAATTTGCATTTTACAATGTATAATTGATGACAATTATACCAACATAATGGAATCTTTTATACTGATGGCATAATAGAATATTATTGTATAACAGCATCATTAAACAAGAAACATCTTCAATAATATTAAATGTAATTTTGTTTGTACCATGACATGGAATACAAAAACTGTATTTTAAATGAGGAGTTTAAAATAGCCTCTGGGATGAATTTGAAATATATCACTGCTTATTTCCATATTTGTAAGTAAAATCAACTTAGTATGTAGGTCTGAAAATTAGTTAAGCTACACTTTAACCTACCATATAATTTTGTTAAATAATTTATTTTAATACAGAATTGATAAAGATAAAAATATTTATCATTTCATAATATAGAACAAATTTCAGCACTAAAAGAAATATTTCTTTGTGAATAAAATAAGTCCTTTAAACTACAATGAAATTTCAAACACAGTTACTTTATTTTCATGAATATATATATATATATATATATATATATATATATATATATTTTTTATTTATTTATGATTACAACTCTTTGATTTAAAGAGGTTTTTTTTTGTACTTGAAAATATCAGCATCAATTATACCTAGAATGATTCTTACCCTTTTTTTTCTTTTATTACTATCAGAAATATATGTACACACATATTTAAATTACACGTAACAGTAATATGCATGTAATATGTATACATATAATTTTAATATATCTCCCACACCCTGGTCCTTTTCCTTTACTCTATTGATTTCCATTTAAATTTCATGAGATGCTCCCCAAACTTTCCACATATATGCACACTTCTCTTTTTCCTCTCTAGCTTCCACATATGAGAGAAAACATACAACCCGGATTTTCTGAGTTTGGCTTATTTTGCTTAACATTCTTGACTTCCATCCATTGTCCTGCAAATGATATTATTTAATTCTTCTTTAGAGCTGAATTAATCTTTTCTTCATCCGTTTATCTGTTGATATCATTCATTCATCTACTGATGGACAGCTAGGTTGGTGCCATGATTTGGCTATTAGCAATTGTGCTGCTATTAACATGGGTATGCTTGTATTATTACAGTTATGCTGACTTTAATTCCTTAGGATAAATACCAAGGAGTGGTATAGCTGGATAATGTGGTGGTTCCTTTCTTCATATTCTGAGGAATTTCCATACTGATTTCCATAGTAGTTGTACTAATTGACTATTCCTCCTACACTGTAAATGTGTTCCTGTTTCTCATATCCTTTTAAGCATTTATTATTGTTTATATTCTCAATGTCTGGCATTGAAACTCAAATGAGAAGAAATATAAATGGCCAAGAAATATATAAGAAAATGTTTCACATCATTAGCAATTAGGGAAAAGCAAATTAAAACTACACTGAGTATGGGTTCTAAGTTCAAAAGTATTAAATACAAGGAATCACACTTTTTTGGAAACTCTAATATGATGTTTCCATGTGAAGATTTTGAAAAGCCTGCTAAACTACTTCCTGTTCTTTCTCTATATAGTTGTAAACCTCATTGAACAAACTTGTACTACTTCTCTGTAAGTTAATTGTTCCATTGGCATTTTCTGTAAATGCAATTTTATCTAAACTCCTCAAATAACACTCTGTATATAGACACACATATTTATAGGGCTTACCTGAAAAGATTTCAGTCCAGAAAATCAGATGTAGATTATCCTCATAGTTTAAATAAATCATTTATCTATAAATTATTGTAAAATTACTGTTGTCTGTTACTAACACTTGGAAAATTTTGTGTTAGAGTACCATATTTATTTTGCCTTTCACATTATACTGAAAAATCTATGAGTCTACTTTAGTTATTCATTTCTCCCCAAAAAAATTAAACAGAGTTTTGGAAGAATGCAGGATTTCCCTTTTGGCAAACTTTTCCTTTCTATTTTGTTTTTAACTCTGATATTCTTTAAAAATTGTTTAAATAGATATGTTTTTGAGAAATTTACTATGTATCAAGCAATGGCCTGGAAATAAAATTTATTAAACACTTACTTGTCACTAAGATCACATTTTTCAGTGTTTGCATGTTTTATTGTCTCTACACATGAAGTCTTTAAAATTTTTATAACATGATTTTAATAACAACATTAAATTCATTTATTAGGAAGAGTGGTAAATGTCAAATTTTTTTCTCTTTATTTCTAAGCCCCTAAAACTTATTTTTTTGGCAGTGATTTGGTATGTTTACATGATAAATGTATCAAAAAACAAGTGAAAAAACTAAGTTGTGAAATGAGATCATGAATATAAAAACAACAATAATAAATACAACATATACATTTGTAAAAAAACAAAACTAGAAGAATATAAGGCACAAATTCATTACTTGTGGTTAGGGAACAGGTGAATTTTAATGAAATTATGGGTAAGAAAGAAATTGAACTCTAACTTTCCTATAAATTTTTATCCTTTTCTTATGTTTAAAAAAGTATATAGTCTAATAACAATATTTATTAGTACTTACTTGTAGGAACATAGTGTTATGCTTCATCGTACTTTGGGTTTCTGATGTATTTGAAAATAAAAATTAGAGTCTATATTAAATATTTATATATCTCATTGAAGAAGTCAAGTTAATTATTTTTACTATCTGAGGTTTAATTTTATAATCATTAGGGCATGCTTTCAGTATAGGAGATACATATTATCAAATGAGAAATCACAATGTTAAATGTTTTGATATGAACAACATTTTTAGCAACTACTAATGCTACATAAGGGATTGCTTGAAAAATTGTAAGTTATGTTTAGTTTCTTTCTGAACCATACTTTAATCAGAGAAAGAAAATGGTTTAGAGCATACTGTCTTGTACTGGGCAATGGAGAGAAAATTGCTATGTGTACCACACATTTAAGGGACATGGTTTTCCATAATTTTTGGATATCTACTGATTCTTTGAATAGATAATATAAAATGCTTTAAAAACATGTGAGTACCTCTGTCAAAGAGCTATTGCTTAGTGCAAAGAACAGTCCCAGATTGCCAGTTGTCCAAATAACAACTCTGTAAATGGCTGAGAGAATAAGGGAGCTACAGCCAAAATGTAATCATTATATTTTCTGAGAATTTTGAGTGGTATAAAGAGGCATCATGGCATGTGAAACCAGGCTCATAAAATGTAATTGCAGGATTTTACTAATGCAAATTAATTCTAAGTTACACTAGGAGGAGGAGGAAAAAAACATGATTTAGAAAGAAATAACAGAAAAATCTTAACCCTAAAATATATTTTCAAATTATATATATATATATATATCATAAGAACACCTCAGACTCAAGAGGTCTCTCTTCCAGTAAAGGTGAATTAGGTAGTTCATCTTCTCATTGAAGATAATGAAAATGCCACAAGAATTTCTTGTTAAAAATACCAAAACCATAAATTATTTTTTCAACATTCCAGAAATTTTCTGGAGACATTTGCCAATGCATAAGAGGTGGCTGAAAGCTGAGCTGGGTTTTTTGAAAACTTCCAGAAAACTTCCCTAGCTCTGTTGACCAAATCTTAAAATGAAGCTACAGAGGGCCTTACACTTAAAGGCAAAGCACCCACCCCCAAAAGTATTGCTTTCTAGCTTTACGCCATGTTGGTAATTTGAAAATTCTCAAGCACTTACAAAAATTATAAGAATTCTGGGTTTCTGGTTTTCCCAAACATCTTGCAAAAGCAAGAAAACAAATAGAAACAATCACCTTTGGATAAAGGTAACACATTAATTAATCTCAAAATATCTCTTCAGGTCATTTTCTTTTTAAATTTAGCAAACTAGGATGTGATCACAGGGAGCAAAAACCAGGAAGATTCAAGAGTCCATGAGACAAAACCAAGACTATTGTGATTCTTTTGATTACCCACTAAAAGAAAATAGTAAGAGTATACTTGTTCTAAAATATCAAAGCAAAAAATTGAAGAACATTTTTTCTTTGTATCTTTTGGTGATCACAAAAAAGGTAAGTAGCCAAAGATAAAAGGAGAAGAATAGGCAAGAAAAATAGAATGTAACATGTAACTCAACATAAAATAAAATATCAATAATTCCATAAGTTAAATAGATTATCCAACTTAAAACAGAGTCAAACTAGAAGGAACAAAATCTATTCATATCCTTTCTAAAATTCATCAAATATATTAATAGACATAATAAGTCATTTATAAATGAACAAAATAAGAGATGACAAAAATTTTAGAAATGAAATGGAAAACATTGCTATAGGTACGCTATGACAGTCATTAACAATGTATAAGTTATAAGCACACTTATGCTAAAATGAGAATTTGAGTGAAAACTATTTCACAGTTTATAGAAATAAACACCTTTCCAGAATTCTCAAAAATAGAAATAAAATACCTTAATGTAATTATACTTATTACAGAAATTAAATTTTTTTTCCAATTTTCACACATGAAAGGTTCAAACCTAATTTTGATGATTACCCATTTCTAAATAGGTGCCAAGAAACCAGTGGTGCTTCACAAACTGTTCCATATAAAAGAAATAATGATGGAGCATTTAATTCCCCCAAACTTTGACCAAACACTACAACCTAGCAAGGAGAGGATAAGAAATGACTATTGTCCCTTTGGCCCATGCTGACCAGTTTTAATTAGAACTTGTTCTTACAAATTTTATTGATAGTGTGCTTTGCTTTTAATTTTTCTGTCTCTCTTTTTTTTAAGAAATGTTATTTAAGATCACATTTTCTTTTTTTAAATTTATTTGTTCTTTTTATATAAACATAACAAAGAATGTACTTTGGCATATTATACATACAGGGACTATAACTTATTCTAATTAGGATTCTATTCTTGAGGTTGAACATGATGTGTAGTTACCGTGTTTGTGTATTCAAATAAAAGGCTAAGAAAGTAAAAAAAAGAAAAAGAAATAAAAAAGAAATGACTATTGTTATGTCATTTTCAATCAAATTCCTGCATACAAAACTATTAAGTGAAATAGAGAAAGTCTTATCTGTAAAAAATAAAATATACTCATTTCAGGCGTTTGTGCTCACTTGGAGAATTCGTGATTCATTTATCTTTTGGCAAAATGGTAATATCTCATGATAAAGAAGGAACTTCACATTAGCTCAAAAGATTAAAAAAGAAACACTGGTTAAATATAAACTGTTCACAATAAAAAGGGAAGAAAACAGTAAAATATAAAAAAGGATATTTCCTTAATCATTTGAAAATAAAAAATATACCTACAAACAAATCAGAGAACACACCATACTCAATATTTCAGTATGGAATAATATATATAATATAATATATATATATATATATATATATATATATATATATATATACACACACACACACACACACACATACATACATTTAATATTTATATATATTTATATTATATATATATTATATATATTATGATATTATAATATACTGAAATATTATATACTTAATATATAAATATTAAATGTATGTATGTGTGTGTGTGTAATATACTGAAATATTATATACTTAATATATAAATATTAAATATATGTATATGTGTGTGTGTGTGTGTGTGTGTATACCATTTTCTTCAAGATAAAGCTAAAAGAGGGACTGGAATTAATTCCTGCCACTTAATTGTGTTCTGAAGGTTCTGGAGAGTTCAGTCAAGCAAAAAAAAAGAATTAAAATAAAAATTACAATTTGTGAAGAAGCATTACGGAAAATATAGCAACCTTCATTTCTTCAGGGATATACATGTGCTCTAAGAAACTAAAAAGTTTACAAGTATTCTTATTAGAATTAATAAAATTTTTCAGCAACCTTTATGATTGAAATATTACATGCTATATACATAGAATACCCTATTGTAGCAAATATTGATGAATTATATCTCCATGTGACATACATAGGAGACAATAAAACTGATCGAGAATTCAGAACAAAAATAATATCATTTAATGCATGTATATTTTTAGATTCAGCTAGCAGAATTATAAAAGAGGGATCAAGAAAATTAAATTCAAAGCAGTATATTGTTTAAGAAGATATAGCGTCAGGCTTGAGAAGAGATGGAGTAGGAAAGAGGAGGGGATTCTCTGAACAGCAGGTATCTTGGCTGGGATCATATCATGTTGATCTCTTTATAATGTGTCATGTTAATAATTTCTGATTTATGAAACTCCTTTTACCTATGTGATTGTATAATATAGAGTTTAAAAAAATAGCTTGAACTTCAGGAAGTTTGGAAAGGCAGTGGTATGACGGTAGGCAGAAAAGCAAACCAAAAAAAAAAAAACTCCATCATTTCCAAGGGCTTGGTAATTAATTGTATGAAAGGTGTCCTACAAAAAGTTGCTTTCTTTGATTCTTTTTTAAAATTGTGTTTTTCTGCTGTAAGGTGCCAACAGAAAATGATCAAGTAGCATTCAAGTATTATTTTGAGACTTTAAGATTCATGGTAAAATGATTTTTTTTAAACAAACACTTTTGTACCTTAAGGAAAGAGAGCTTGAGTTAAATTTGTGTTGTCTGGGGGGAAAAAAAACAAAAACAAATCTCAAACTTGATTATACTTAATTTATATATTTTCAAAATGTCTGTATTTAGTTACAAGCACCTGTATTGTCTTTCAAGGAATTTTTATGACTAAACAGTGTTTGTTTTAAAAATCAGCAAGTTTAAGCCACTGACTCTGGCTCAGTGGCAGAGCACTTGCCTACCATGTGTGAGGCACTGGGTTTAATCCTTAGCACTACATACAAAAATAAATAAAGGCATGCTGTCCATCTGCAACTACAAAAAAATGGGGGGTAAATTTAAAATATGTAGCTGTACCTATCATTTTAAAAGTAAATTTAGGGTTTTTAAATCAATTTGGAAACAGTGACAACAATGCATAATTGATTATGTATTTTGCAATTCACAATATTCTTTCAGCTCCTATACCATCATGAAAATTCCACTGGTGGATTATTAATAAAAGCATTGTTTTGCTTAAAAATAGCAAATACAGGTTTAGTTTTGCCTGGATTTGAGAGGTATGTGTGCTATAACTATACTTTAGCTTCATAAGAGTTATTAGTCTGTATTGAAAGAAGAATCAATATCCAATTCCTGGATAAAGTATCATTTTTCAAGATGTGGTAGAGGATTCCACATCCAGTTAACTTGATCTATTATAAGTTTATAAAAAATTTAATGGATGATAACTTCAAAACATTTTTTATGATTATCACTCTCAGTTGGCTCAAGTTCCATTAACAGAATCATTTATGGTATAGTAAAGTCCTTAGTTATTTGAAGTGCAGTGAACAAAGCTATTGAATTTCATGATATTTCAGTCACCAAGAAAGAAAAATTAGGGAGTTTTCTAAAGTGTGAGGATCCATGCAAAATATTATTTTCTTCCTTTAAAGTCATTTGGTAACAGTTATTTTAAATTGAACATGTTAGCCAACACAGGAAGAATCTCAAAGGAAAGAGATTGCTGTATAAATAGGTCTGCAATATCCTGAATATTAGTGGTTGGCACTGACATAAAATAAGCATATTCCATATTGAGAAAGGAGTGTTATATAATTAGAACATGATATACAGAGGTAATTTTAAAATTCTTAACCAGGAGCTAAATATTTAACATAAAAATATATCATTCATTGGCAATGCCATACAATGAGGGTTTGCTAGATCACCATGGGCATGCCCTTTTATAGGAATCCAGCAAGTTCACTTGTCCTATTGCCATACAATTGATAAAACCACTATATATATATTCATATTCACACATATATATATGTGTGTGAGTGTATATATACATATATATGTAATATAAACATAATATAACATATATGTACACACATATATATGTTTCTATTACACATATGAATAGTAGTATATGTATTCCAACAAAACAAATTTTGATTTCCAAATCATAATTCTAATTTAAAAATTGCATACTTCATTAATTATATTGCATTCCATTAGTAGAAAACAATACTTGCAAATAAAACTGATTAAGAAACAAATTGGATTTTTATTAGGACCATCAAATTATATAAACTTCTATTGGAAATATTTATGTAACTTAAAGAATACAATTGTTCTTTGAAGTTAACTGGTATTGCAATTAATAAAAATAAAATTGCTATAGATTTCTGTATGATTACATGCATTCCAGGAGATTTTAAATTAGTCCAGATTTGTTTCATCATATATAAATTGATTGTTTATTCATTTTCAAAGTACTTTTTGAGTATATTTTATGGGCCAGATGCTTTCCTCGATATTAGAGGTAATGTTGCAATAAGGGCAGAAAGTCATCTCTCATAGAGTTTATACTCTAGTGGAAAGAGGAAAAGTGAATAACTAAGATTATTCTTACAATTCCAAATACTGTGATAAATTCCTATATAATGATATGCCTACAGGTCAACTTTTTTGGAAGCTGTGGTTAAGAGGTTCCTCTTCTAGATGAGACAGTTGCATGAGCAGAACCCTGTCCTTAAAGAAGCTAGTTACACCAAGCTCTGGAGAAGAGCTTCCTGGAACAGGATAAGAGGTGTGCAAACCCTACTAAGCCAGGTGTTTCTGAAGACGCATCATGAGGCCAGTGTTTCTGAATCTAAAAACACTAAGAGAAGACTGTTAGAATACAAAACCTAAGAAGATAGTATGGACCAGTTTGCAAAGAATCCTTTAGGACATGTAGCAATTTTGAATTGTATTCACAAAATAATATGAAAGCATTCAGATGACATAAGTTAAAATGCACTCATGTTTTGTATGGAAAAGAATCATAGACATCAATTACAGATTATTACAGTGGTTTGGACAGAATGTATTTGCAATAACTACAAATGCTATGATTTTTTGTTAAAGAGCCTCTGGCAAAGTTTTTTTTTTTTAATCTGGTGGGGGGAAAAATCTTCAGGAGAGAGATCAATTTGAATATTTTTTTTCTTTTACTTCCAAATAGTTAGAATGATATGTTTAATCTGTGTCATACCCATTGTTTTGACATTAGTTTTTCAGGTTGATAAAATAAAGTAAGAGATAAATCTGTGACAAGTATAGATTTGTTAAGCTTTTTTTAGAAAAAGTGATTTATGGGCTCGAGATGTAGCTCAGTGGTAGAAGAATCCATGTATATTTATGGATTCAATCCCCAGAGAAAGCACACACACACATTCAGACATACATATAACCACTAAGAACTAGTGATTTATGAAATAAATTTAAATATAAGCATAGTAGGGTTTTTTTTTTACTTATTTTAGAAACTTCCAAACATATTGAAAAATATTAAAGTTTCCCCTTTTCTTCTCTTGGTGACAGAAAAATACCAATTCTAAGTCTGAACCGATACACCTTCTGTTCTGTAATTTATTAGAAAGAGCTCTTCAGATTTGTTTGAGGAAATACTGTTTCAAAAAGTATTAATAGTATGGGCCCCATGTTCTCTCATTTTAAATCAGTTGAGTCTTTAGTGAGGTAATATAGTTCAGTGTACATTTATAAAAGCAAGCAAAACTTCCCATTTTTACCCTGCATTTGGGATCTTTTTTGCTTTTCAAACATCAGCTATCCAAACATATCCAGTGGAATACATTTTGAGAAGGCTTATGATTTCAGTAATTAATTTAGGTATGGTTACCTTTATGTTGACTGAGCTTTTGTTCTTAAAATTGTACAGGTATTGTGCTATACTTGTAATCTTGTTTGTAAAATATATATATTAGTGTCCATTTTGTACATGTGGCTTTATGTGAACTGTTTGCCACTGATTGAAGAGCAAGCTTTCTGTTTTTGCTCAGTAGGAGATGCAAACTACGAATTTTTCTTATTCTGTAGCAGGCATGCTATCAGCATGCTTCTATTAGTTCTTCCCAATCTAAAATGTGAAACCTGGTATGCTAAATAAATAATCAAAATGCTTCTATATGGATATTCCCTGCGTGTGGTGAGCATAATGGTGTTCTGGGGCCTCCTTGATTATCTGGCTCCTGGGAAGGTTCTCCCTGTGGGCTTTGTGGACTGCCTCCTATTGGTTCAGAAGAGTTTAGATTCAGTCTTGAGTCACAACAGGAGGCTGGTTAAGGGCACCTTACTGCTTTCAAGGAAGCCATGATTACTTTTAATAGCATTTTCTTTACTGTTTACTATGCAAATTTATACTTGCATTATCTTACTCATACCATGATTTTGTGCAATTTTCTATTATCTGGAAAGACCAAACATAATAAAAATAAAACAACTACCAAAAAATCACGGCCATAATGCATAAGCAGCTCCATTTCTCCTTGGCCAAGAAATGTCATCTTGTATATTAATTAGAAACTACATGATAGGCCAAATGAAAAATCAACAAGATGATCAGAAAATAGATGAGCATTTATGAATTGTGAACTGTTTGGCATTGATATTATTCTTTGGGTTCACTGAGGGAAGATGTATGTAAGACTATCTAGCAAACATGAGATTATATAAAAGAAAATGTTGAAACAAAGTGCTGAATTCAATTGTCACGATTTTTATGTAAGATTTTTTTTTTAAATAACTTGATTTTCCCCTCATGAATATTTTCCTCTTCTTGGAAATTTATTCTTTTTTGGGATCTCCTCTATTGGATCTTACAAAGACTTCAAACAATTTACTTCTGAAACTTTTTTTCCATCCAGTTACGTATGGAAAAATAGTATTTCATTTCATTTATTTTATTTTATTTTTATTGAGTTGTAGTTGGACCCAACACCTTTTTTAAATTCATTTTCATTTTGTGCTGAGGATTGAACTCAGTGCCTCAAACTTGCTAGACAAGTGCTCTACCACTTAGCTACACCAGCCCCGGTTTTCTTAATGTTATGTCTAGAAAAGCAGATAACAAACAGGAACAGTTATTCTAGGAATTAAGTTAGGTATTAATTGAGAACCTAGTGAGGAGCTTTTTGTGGGTGTTTTGTTTTCAATTCTCCAACCATAAAAACCTTTCCTGGGCATACTGGCACTTTCTAAATGTGTTTATCCTGCTTTATTTTCTTGCATATTCAGACTTTCAGTTTTATACTAAAACACTCTTTAATTTACCCAATATTAAAAAATCACTGATGAAAACAAAGTAACCCTTATAAACATAATTTTTGAACAAGCCCCAGATGCTCCTGAGAAGGTCTAACCATATGCTTTGCCTGACTTTATTACCTCAGTCACGGGTACTGGATGCCCCTCTTCTGTGCCATGCCTTGTCTCTTTGTATTACTGCTCTTCCTGAGTGCACCTTTCAAAATTATGACATATTAATCACAGAAATTAGGGATGGAAATGATCTATTCCTGTAGGTCATCTAATACCCTCCAGAGTCATGTCCTTCTTGCTGTATTATCCAGGGCTTTCCATGGGTTATTTTAAATAACTCAAGAAACCGAGATTTCCTTTTTTATTTTTTTTAATCACACAACCAGCATTCCCTATGGAATTCATTCTGCTTTGATACTATAACCAGTTGCTAACAAGCAAATCGTTTCTTGACACATGTAAAATTGCACAGGCTTGTAATACCTCCGGCACATTGTGCTCTTTAACACTGCTATTAATATGTTAACAGGTGGAAACTTGTTATCATCTGACTGCTTAAAGGTGGTACTGTGAACACGTCAAGTTGTTTTAATTCAAGATAAAAATGCTGAGGACTGCATTTAGAAATATATTAGATATTGATTCTCACATGGCCTTAGCACTCAGCTAATCTGAATTCAAATGCAAAAAAATTTGAAACAGTATGTGAAAAGTAGATTGAAGCATAGCCAAACTGCAATAAAAATTAGTCAAAGAAATGCAGTGGAAGAGCCATAGACTAGTAACAGGAAATACTAGGAAGCAACTTAACATATTGATAGAAAATGTCTCAGATACAGAATTTGAATGGATTAATGATGGATATTGTTCTCTTTAGCTTATAGCAGTGCTTGCCTGCTTTACTCTGATTTTTTTTAACTAAATGCATACTAAAGAATGAGTTTAGGGATTCTCATATAAAATAAATATCAATACAATAGATGTGCAGGATCTAAGTTTTTAGAATCACTTTTCTGGTGTCTGTTTCTACACCCAGAGATGAGAATGTAACACACAAATACCAATGGAAACAATACTTGAGAATAAATACACTCTTTTTATTCTAAACAATGTTAAAAAGGGAAGATATTGGATCATAAACATTCCCTATTTTGAATACAAAGGGAAATTTGATACAGTATATAACTGTTTAAACCATGAATCTATGATGGTTTGGAATTCGGAATAATTGTACTTCTATCCTCTTAGGTCATTCATCTGGATCTAAAAATTAAATTGACATAAGCCAGGCTATGAGGAAAAAGGCATACAAATACGTTGAACACAAGTTTTACATGGCTCAAGGGCCCTGATAAGAAAATGAAAACACAAAGAAAAGTAGTTGAACACATAAATGCTGAGTATACAAATGGCAGTAAAATGTGAAAAAAAAATACAAGACAAATGTAATGAGTAGGAAAGGTTTCCCATCCTGTCTCCGGATGGGAAAGTTGCTTTCCTTTTTCCTGCTGGGATGGAAGGACACTTTCATATTGGGTTGGGGGCAGGGAGTGGTCTGCTTTCAAAGAGAAGAGAAGGGGTCAGCTTGCCCTACTTGTACCTGCTGATTTTTAAATGCCTTTAACTCACAAGTATCCTTTGGCTAAAGGGCTTCTTTATGGGGAAGCTTATTCTGTTACCCTTCATATTATCAGTTAATCCATGTCTCCTTTCTTAGGTACAAAAGATGTATTCCCAGGGTCAGCTAGATTTAATCTGAATTACTTATCTTCAAATTGGAGCCTAGCCCATTGGCCGAAGCAGAAGGAAACAGGTCACAGTTCACACCTGAGAGGTTCTTGTCCTCTGGAAGCTGTTATTGTTGCTACAGTGAGTGACTTCATGTCCTCTCCTAGGTCAGGCTTTCAATCTTTTTCTATGAAGATTATCTTACGCTCTCCATAGTTTCTAGCAACAGTGTGTGTGATAGAACTAGAGGCATATGTGTTGTCTTAGTGAAATGAGAAGGAAAATCTTATTTTGTTGGTTTCATTTTTGGTACCAGGGATTGAACTCAGGGGCACTCGCTCACTAAGCCACATCCCCAGCCCTATTTTGTATTTAGAGACAGGGTCTCACTGAGTTGCTTAGTGCCTTGCTTTTGCTGAGGCTGGCTTTGAACCCATGACACTCCAGCCTTGGCCTCCTGAGCTGGATTACAGGTGTGGGCCACTGTGTGTGGCTTTGTTGGTTTCTTTACTGGTAGAAATTGAACTGCTGCCCACCAAGTCTATGCATGATTGGAAATCCCCAAATAAGAGATGTGATGACAGAAAATGGGTGGAGCTGAATGTGGAAGCAGACTGAAAGCCCAAAGTGAAAAATGACTCTTGCGATGAGTCCCTGAGTATGTCAGGACTTATGCTGTTTATTAAATGGAATTAAAGAGAAAAAATATACTATCTTTTCCTATATAGGATTAATAATCTGTCAGAATGTATTATAAAAAACTAATACATGAATGAAATGTGGGCACAATCTGAAAATATTTAATGATTTACTTTCCATGGGTGACCATTATTAATTATTCATAGTATGGAAAAAATAAGGAAAGTGAGAAATTCACCTCACAAATTTTATTCACAACTATAAATTATAAAATTTAATTTGTTTTCTCCATTTTGTTACTTTCTTTCCTCTTTCTTTCTTTCTTTCTTTCTTTCTTTTTTAGTTTTCTTCCCTCTAATATATAAAGAATAATAATGTTACATAATTGGTAAGGCTTTCTTGAAAATTCAAGAAGATAATAGATTTATAGTGCATAATACACATCTAGCACTTTCAGTGCCATATGAGTTACCTTATCCTTTAGACCCTATGCACATTCGAGAGTCTCCTTGTAGCTACCAAAAATATTATTGTTATTGTGGGTAATGATGATATTTGTGTTGTACGCAGTGCAGTAGTTACATGAGGTTGCCCAGACTGAGTTTCAAATAAAATGTGATATTTACTGCTAATATATTGTAAACAAGTATTAAATATCTCTTTATACATGGTGATATAGAGTACATTTGCAATCCACATGCAAAGTCCCTATTCACAACTGTCAATCAATGTACTTATCCAAATATGTAATGCTCATACCTAAAAGTATATTATGTTTTACAGGTTTTTTATCCCTATCAACCCAGAAGTATATAGATACAATGAATTCAGGCATATATAGTGTCTTGATTTCTGTTGCTTATCTATTATTAGTAGTACCTGGAATATAATTAGTACCTAAAACATTATTATTGGCAGTAATATGTATTCACCAGTAATGGAATTCATTTTTTTCCTCACTCTTGTAACACTTCATGTATAAATTAAGTATACAAAAATATACATTTTGGTAATCCTTTTTTCTTCATCATTACTAATACACATGTGCATACACATACTTACATAATACACGCACACAAACGCACACATACACACAAGGCACATGTCTCCAGTGTTTAAAACCAGTGTATATAAAAGATATATGTATATATATTGCTTGTTTATGAAATTTACATATTATTTTTTATAACTTTATTTATTTTTTATTTTTATGTGGTGCTGAGGATCGAACCCAGGGCCTTGCATGTGCGAGGCGAGCACTCCTCTGCTGAGACATAACCCCAGTCCTGAAATTTAAATATTCTTATCCAACTCATGTTTAAATTGATTGAAAATTTCAACTAAGTAAATGTGATTGGCTCTCAATTTTATTTATTCCTTATTAGCAATATCTCACAATCCCTTTATCTTTCCACTTTGATTACCAAGAACTTAGCCCAAGCCCTCTACACCTTTGATTTGAACATGTTTCCACAATAGCTTCTTTACCTCTGATCTGTTACAATCTCTAAGTTATGCTCGGTCTTATCCTATATGAACCCATGCAAGTCTTTCCAAGGACAGTATGGTCCATGGAGTGTTCTGTTCATTCCCTTTATTTTCCTTAAACTAATATTTAAAAGTGATAGGAAGACATTACAGACTGAGAAACAACATAAACAAATAGTGGAGCAAATATATTGAGAATTCTTTTGGGAGAGGAATAACTAATTTATAATGAAGAGTGAATATTATATTCAGTTAGATTGCAGTAATTCTAACAGATATCAGACTTGGCTATTGATTACATGGCAGATTTAAACTACAGAAAGTAGTAGCACTAGATACTGTGATACAAGCCATAACATTTATTAAAAGCTCACTCTTTGCCAGTCACATTCCAAAGTACTTTTTTTTTTTTGAAAACTTTCTTTTTTTAAAAAAAATGTTCTAATTAGTTATACATGACAAATGGATGCATTTTGACACATCATACATAAATGAAGTATCATCTCTCATTTTTCTGGTTGTACATGATGTAGAATCACACCAATTGTATAGTCATATATGTACACAGGGTGATAATGTCAGATTCATTCTACTATCCTTCCTGCCCGCTTATCTCTCCCCTTATTTCATTCCCCTCAGCAGCTCTTTTTAACAAGCCTCTCTTTTTAATTTTTTTTAATAACTCATTAAAGGACCTCCATAACCTAGGTAAAAATGGTTAGAGTTGGGTTTGTATTTATAGTACTGTTAAGAATTAGCTTTTGTTTATCCCCATTTAGAGGAAGAAAAACTGGTATTAAGACAAGTGAAAATGCCTAGTGGAAAATGGTTCAAGAGAAGCAGGACTGTGTCCATCTGATGACAAACCTTATATTCTTCACTGTACTGCATTCCTTCCCCAGTATAGTAAGCACATGGAATATAATTGTTACAATGATAACAGATACATAAATGAAAGCATAGTGTAGAAAACTAAATTTTAGGAAAAGGGAAAAGAGATAAATTGGATGACCTAAAGGAATATAATGTTTGCACTGCAGCATAAAAAATTGAAGTCCTATGTGCAGACAGTTGAATAAAACCCACTAGCATCTGGAAAGGATCTCCTCATGTGGCAGTGGAGAGCAGTTACATGGATGAAGGGAATGGAGCAGGGACCTTGGGTTCTGGTGGGTTCTAGCCTGTAGCATATTTTATGTCGGTAAAATTAAAATTGTATAGCAACATTACTGGGAATGAGATCAGAAGAGGACCAGGACCAGAATGGAATTCCATTCACTTAGTAGGTCAAGTTCATGGGGAAAAAATCTTGTATCCAGAGTCACAAAATGCTATTACAGTCTTCCTTTCTCAGCCTAACCTATCAGAAAAAAGTCTATTTTATGTATCTTATCAAGATGAGTAAAGATTATATTAAAAATGTAGACTCAGGTGAGAAGTTCTCTATGATAAAGTTCATGATAAACAGTTCAGTTTCAGCTTTGAATAAATGCTAAATTATAGAGAAATGGGAACTCTTTATGTACGGGATAGTGACATGTTAAGAAGTGTTGTATTGTTTAGACTGGTGAATGATGTTATGAGAAACCTAATCTTTATACTTAGTAGTAAATGCTTTAATAATGACTATAAACCAAGAAATAAAGTTGTCCACATTCATTTCTAATGCTATTATTAAAAAGCCAGGTGACCGATTCGCAAAGGACAGAAGGGAATTGACCTGTCACATGAAAAGCAGTACGCTTTAATTAAAAGTGGCTTGAATATTTTCAGAAGAAATAAGTTGAATATGTGAATGGCTTTTCAAGTGGATTTGAAAGGAAAAGTAAAATAGCCCTTAATATGAACTTGCTTATCTTATTCTTAAAGTCTTAGTGTATTTAATTCTATATGATCCAAGATGATTGCAAAGACTCAGACAACATATAAAATAACATTTAATTAATCTGCATGTTTAAAATTTGATCTGAAAACTAAGTATTTGTTATTTGTTGTGTTAAAATAAACATTCTCAGTAGAGGAAAAGTGTCCTGAGAAGTTGTAAGTCCTTAAGGAAGATTTATTCTTCTTTTCATTTTGTTGTATATCTCTATTTGCCATTTTTGGGAATTTGTACTGGAATTGTAGGATTGATAGATTGCTGGTAAAAGCATATCTCTTATTAGATTATTAAAGAACACTTTATGAACTATGCTTTTTTCATTAGGATGTTACCACTAAATTCAATTCCTATATAATGAACACACATATATATTTGTAGTCTGCCTTACATTTAAACAAAAGGTAAGAATTGGCTTGTATTGAGTTTTTATTTTGCTAGGAAATAAACAAAGCAACTTGCTTCCACTATTTTATTTGATTAATTGATAAGTATTCAATTATTAGATAAGGAAATTAAGACTTAAAGAATGTAAATTGTACAAAATTAAATAAATAAAAGAGCTTCAAGATCTGAGTTTTGTGTAAACTTCCTGTTTAGAATAATACCCATATATCTTTGTTTCTTGAATCTCTAATGATTTAAGTTTCTCACATGCAAAGCACACACATATTCCTCAGTTTTTTAATGTAGATCTTTGTAAATGCATGAATGCTAATCAATAATTCTTGCACTGATTAATTTTAAACTATCATATGTATAAAATGTATATGGAAGCCATGTAAATTTTAGAGATCAGTCAGAATTTGCACTGATCGGTGACTCTTAAAAATGATTTTCATGGCTAATTTGACTGATGGTCTCATTTTAAAAAGGTCTCCGAATTCTGTGATAAAACAACTACAATGAAATGATACATCTGAACATTAAGCCTTAAATTGTTTCACTTTTATATTTACTCAGGTGGTAACAGTATACATATTAAGCATGTCCTTAAAAGTTTCTTTGTAACTTAAAAATATTCATATAGTTAAATAAAGTTGCCAAATTTACATTATAATGCACAGTTGCAGAGTAAATTAGAACTATCTCTGGTCAGATAGGAATTGAAAAAAATTATTCTGATATCAATTTTATACTTCCATCTAAATATTTATACCCAGGGCTTGTTAGATTAACTATTTTAAACATATTCGAAATTGTGCACACCAATTGGTTTTACCAAATGGAAAATATATGATTATAATTATATTGGAATCTATAACAATAGTAGTATAATAGCTATCATTTTTAAACTCTTATTAATGCTACACAGTGTACTGAGCTTCTTGCATATTGAGTAATGACTAATTTTTGATTGCATACCATTTAATACATAAAGTTCTTGATGCTTGCAATATAGGAGTGAAAGAGACAACAAAACTTGCCTTCATGAAATGAAGATGTTGATGAGCTAGAGAAAATGCTGAAAGTGGGTAGCATTTTATCCCCATTTTATTGCTGAGAATAATTGGGTTTTCTTAGGAAGTTAGCCACTGCCCAGATAACTTTGAAAAGCCAGCATTCAAGTGATGTTTGCCTGACTTCTGATTCCAAGCACTTCTGCATCATATTGCACTGAAAATAAGTTGGTTGAGTAGGTTAAGCCACTGCATTAAGACTCAAAGGTTATCAAAATATTTCATGTGTTTCTTATTTGTCTTTTGAACAAAGCTTTAAATATCTCCTTGTTCAGTTCTATTTTCCTTATTTACCTTTGTCTATGAATAATATGAACACTCCGTGTGCATGTTGCTCTAAATGATTAGTAATTAGAGAGCAGCAGAATTAGGAGCTACAACTAGGAGCCTGGTTTACAGATGGATCATTTGAATAAAATTTGCTTTATAAGTGTAAATTTTAGTTTTGGAAACAAAATTATTCAAATGTTTCAATTTGTCAATACATTATTTGATGAACATTTGTCAAAGGAGTAATAAAAATTAAATAAACATGTATCATCCTAAAATAATATAATGAATTTGATTTTTCTCATGAAATTTTGATTTTTAAAGTTATATTAAGCACTTCATATTTTTTAAGTTTAAACATTTAATTATAGAATGTGAAAGCTTGGGAGTTTATAAGAAATCTTCTTTGTATTGCTATTTTTGATATTTGTATGTTTTGGCTGAGAGACTAGTAGTATGATTCAAATGAGGATAATAGCCTCAACTGAGAAATTTCTTTGCAGTTTTTGTAACACCTACATTTTCTTATTGCCTGCCTTATGGTTCTCTTTGGAGCCATGACAGTGTCATAGACTACAAGACAAAAAAATGTGCAGTAGAGCTTCAAGTAATGTTGGAATAAATAATCCTAATCAAGCTTTCCTGTTGAGGACAACTAGAAAAATTAGACTGGAGAAATGTTATCAAAAGCAACAAACAATTGCCAAGGGTAAGATTCATGACAAAACATTTTCTCCTGTGAGTATTTTCCAGTTCCTAAATGGATTGGTAGGTGAGCTGAGTGTTTCTTCTGACAGTCATGTAGGGCTAAGGACAAGGGACTAGTAGATGTCCAGGGATGACATCAGAGAAATAAGGATAAACTGAAAAGATTATGCTGCAGGTCTATTTTGTGTTCTCTCAATACCTGAAATTAGATTAAAGTCATCTTAGTTGGCTTTTGACCCTAGGCATTTGGGGGAGACAAATATTATTACACTCTATGGTAAGATTTCATCATTCAAAGAGTCAAATAATTTCTTCAAACAAGCATTTTTTTTTTAAAAAAATTGTCTATCAATAAGAAAGACTAGAAGTCTAGAATACAACATGGGAAAAGCAGTAATAAAAACCATAGAGGATAGAAATATATCCACTTAGTTCTAAATGATCGGGAACAGATTTTGAAATAATGATATTCATTTTTTTCAAAAAAAGTCAAAGATTATTTGTAAAAGGCTGGAAATTTTAAAATTTTAAATAGAAATAGTAGGGTTAAATGACTAAAATTAAGAAATCAATCAATGTGCTTAACACATACTCGACACAGTTGAAAAGAGAATTGATCAAATATGAAATAGATTACAAATAAATATCTAGAATAAAAGAGTCAAAGAATGAAAATTTCAGAATAATGGTTGGAGACAAAGATGATATATAACACAAAGATATGTCGAAAGTCGCTAGAGATTAGAGATATGCTGTCTTTCAAAAATCAAGATTATCAATTGGGTTTCAACAAAAATGATAAAAACTAAAATATAATGAACTGACATCTTTAGTGTAAAAAATGAATATCAAGTTATAGTTTTAGACTCAGTAGAACTGTAATTCAAAAATTAAATGAAAATAAAGATGTTTTTGGCAAAATAAGAAGAGGGAGGATTTATCACAGGGAGATTCACAATAAAAGAAATATGGTATTTCAGTAGAAGAAAAATAAATAGACAAGAAAGTATTTGGAATGAAATTGGAAAACAAGGAGATTAATATTGGGAAATATCAGATAAATGTTAATTTCATCAAGCAATGATAACAACATTGTACAAAATAACATGTATAACAACATGTATAACCCAGTTACATTATATAAGGGATTCAGTAAATTTTTAAAAATGTAGAATATAAAACTTAAAAACTGTAAGAGAAAAATAGTAAATTGTTCAACTAAAATATAAAAAGGAGACTTAAGATAAAAAGAAAATAAAAAACATAACAAATTACAGAAGACTGAAGAATGTGGCATATTTAAACTCACATATATCTAAATATAAACAAAAATGTGTTAAATATTTCAGTTGAAAGGCAAAGATTTTCAGGTTGGATAAAATAACAAAATGATATCTAAGGTAAAATACTGCAAAGGAAAAAATACAATTTGAATTGGTGTATTGAACATTATATATAACAGATCAAGTGTCTATGTTAAAAACATCCTACTGCCTTCTGAAATTCATGTTGAAATGTAAACCACCAAAATGAAGTATTAGGATTTGAAGTATTTGAGAGGAGATTATGTCATGAAGGCAACACCCTTACAAATTGAAGTGGGCCCTCATAAAAGGACCCCCAGAGAGGTTATTTGCCACCTCCTCTATCAGATAAGCATAGCATGAAAGATGTTAAACTATGAACTAGGAAGCAGAGGCTGAATCTGCCAATGCTGTGGCCTTATACTGTGGGAAGTTGTTATATATATTATATATATTTATATATAATATATATACACATGTATATGTATGTATACATATATAACATATATATATATATATGTTGTTTATAAGCCACTCAGCCTATGTTATTTTTTGTTTTAGTAGTCATGCTACCAAGATGTAATATAAATTATCTTAGTATATTTGTTTAAAAAGATAAGGACAAACATATCAAAGGAAAGAAAAGAAAACCTAGGCCATATAAATACTAACTCTATAAAAAGTTTATAGATCTTATATGAATGACAGGAACAGGAATTTTTATTTTTATTTTTTATTTATTGTTTTGGTGGTGCTAGGGATTGAACCCAGGGCCTTATGTATAAAAGGCAAGCACTGTACCCACTGAGCTACATCCCCAGCACAGGAACAGAAATTTAATATGAAAAAGAATAAAGGTAAGCATGAGAATTGTATAAAAGTTCTTATTCATCAGAAAGATGTAACACTTCTAAAATATCTCAAAGCTCAAAAGAAAAAAAAAATCACAATATAAAATATAATGTGTTTGTACTCTTTGTGATTCAAGAGAAACATTCAGCTTGAGGAAGATAGACATGTAAACAGACAGACAATAGAGTTCTAAGGCCCAAGAACTAGGAGCTGCAATATCTAAGAACAGAAGATGGAGGTCCCAGCTTAGGCAGACAGAGTGAGTTGAGTTCTTGCTCTTTCCTGGATTTGGGCTCTCTGTGGATTGGATGATGTCCACGCAGGTTGGTGAGGCTACCATTTTTACTCATTCTTCTGATTCAAATGCTAAACTCTTCTAGAAACACCCTTAAAGGCACAATCAGAAAGGTTTTAGCAGCTATACCTGCAATCAGAAATGTTATACCATCAGCCCAGTCAAGTTGGCACAGAAATTAACCATCACCATGCAGTTGTGCAAGATGGTTAGCCATTGCTTACATATGTAGAAATATTCACCAATGATGATATCTAAGCCTATAGGTTTGTTTTCTGTTGATTTGTGATGTTTTCTTTAAATTTTTAGAAATTTGAGTATAGAAAGGCTTCTAACTAGGGAATAAATTTAATTGATACCCATAGGATTGTTCAAATTTCTATTACTCTAAATATGTTATATTTTCATATCATTATTTTCAAAAGAATTTAACTTTTGATATTGGCTGATTAGAAGCTCTTTCTATTTCTCCTCAGAGTTTGTCTGTTTTATTGATCTCTCTCTCTCTCTCTCTCTCTCTCTCTATATATATATATATATATATATATATATATATATATATATATATATATATATGTGTGTATATATATATATATAAAATATATATATATATAAAATCAGCCAATATCAAAAGTTAAAATCAATGACTCTAAATATCTTTAAAGACATAAAAATGATAAGGATATAATAAATACTTTTGCACAAATGCTTCTGAAAAAAAATTAAGTAAGTAAAAGTATAAATCTTGCTAATTATATTATGTGGATAGGACATTTCAAGAAAGGATATTCTATACTGATATTAAATAATGAATATAGAGTTCACAATTCTAATACAAATATTATCAAACTGAAGTGATATGTATGGAAGTGTTAATACTTTTTGGATGTCAGAAAACAAACAAAAGGAGTGGCCTCAGTCTGGTAAGTACTCCCCCAAACCAGTTCTATAACAAAAATAATGTTTAATCTTGACATTTTAAAAGTTTTCCATTTAAAATGAAGACATGGATGGCAGCTACCACCACTCTTCAATGTTTTACTGGAGTTCTTAACAGTGCAGTAAAAAATAACAAGAAACAAAAGAAATGATTATTTGCTGATAGAATATATAGATAAAAACTAAGGGAGCACAAATGAAGTGTTAAAAATAAAGGATCTTAGCAACTAATTTGGATGCAAATAAAAAAAATAAAAATCAACTTGACTAATTTACGGTTACAAAAAAAAATTAAATTCTAAAACAGTGTCATTTAAATTAGTATCAAAATTACCAAATGGTAAATCTAACAAGGTTCAAGTTAGCAAGATAATGCAGATATTTTTTTCAGCAAAATTTCTAAAATGTAATAATATTGATATGTATATCATGTTTATGAAGTGAATGACTGAGTGCAAAAAAAAAAAGATTCTAACAACCTGAACTTACCATTTCACTGTAGTTTTCATGAAAATCCCAACTAAAATTGATATGAAATACCAAATGCTAATAATAGACCTTATACTCTGCTTATGTGTTATCAAGTCTTTATATCACATTGCTATAAAGAGGTAATATAGGGGCTAGGGTTGTGGCTCAGTGGTAGAGTGCTTGCCTAGCATGTGTGAGGTGGATTTGATCCCCGGTTCCACATAAAAATAAAACAATAAAATACAGGTATTGTGCCATCTACAACTAAAAAAACAATTAAAAAAGAGGTAATTTCAAGAATAGATAGAAGAACACAGAAATAAGTAGATCCATGCATGTATGGACACAGTCCAACATCAGGGGCAGTGTAGGGTATTAGGGACAATGCTACCTACTACCCTTAGCAAAGGATGCTAGAACAACTGATCATCCTTAATGAAAAGAGTGTCATGAGAAAGAACTATAGGTGAGAAATATCACATTTTAGATGATAAGATCATATCTTTATAATGAAGTGAGTAGTATTTCTTAAGAGGACACACAAATCATTAGCCATAAGAGAAAATGCTGCTAACACGATTTCAAGAACCTAGTTTCAAAAGATTTCATTAGAAGAATGTTAAAAATATATCATGGTGAGAGGGAATATATTTTCAGTGCATCAGTAAATGATTGATGTCCAGAACAGATAAAGAACTCCTATTAATCAATAAGAAAAAGATAAAGAGACCCAAGAGAAAAATGGGCAAGAGGCTTGAATAAAAGATGCACATAAGAAATATAAATAAAAAAATTAGGAACCATATTGCTATTCATGGAAATGCAAACATGAGGAAGCACCACTGTGTGCCCATCAGACTGTTAAAATTAAAAGGATTTATAATCCCAAGTGTTGGGAAAGCTGTGCAACACTGACTTCTGTTACACTGCAGCAGAGAGAGTAAGTTTGAGAGTCAGATTTGACATAATTCCTGAAAATAAAATATACAGATTACATATCTTAACAATTATATTCCAAGTTACATAGCAAATAGGAATGTATGTAAGAGACCAGTACAAAAATATGTATATGACTCTTATGTAGGATATTTAGATAAATTGAATTATTACATATGTAAATAATGGAATGTCATATATCAATGAAAATGAAAGAAATATAACTACAAGGAACAAAACTACTGATCTTGCAAATATAACAATGAATGAATGGTATTTGACAGAGTAGACTATTGTTATATACTAATACTTATAAATATTTCAAGAATAGAATAATTTTTACAAAATTATTCTCAATCTATAAATAATATAAAGAAAATCAAGACAATGATTACTGTGAAATTCAGATACTTTTTAAAAATTGACAGTAAGTAGGTATTGAGAGGAAAGATAAGGATTGGTTTCCAACGGTGCTAGCAATGACCTGAATCTTAGCTTGTGCAGTGATTAGACCAGTATTCATGATAAACTGTGCTGTATGTTTTTTCTTACCCTTGTATGTGAGCTATTTCCCAATACAAAGGGTTAAAGAAAATAATTCCGTTTCAACTTTTTTTTTTTTTTCAGAAACACCCAAGAGATTGTTGTGTGGGTAGGGGCAGGTGTGGGTTGGAGACTGAACCTGTAAATATGTACCTACCAGGATTCCGGAGCTCTGTTCAAGGTTACCTCCATGAGTGGCAATGTAGCACACAGAGGCAAATTACTAGAATCAAGAGATGTCATTCAGGTGTGCAATTCTGGAGAATTGCTCTTCCAGAACTTCTTCTCTGGACAGAACTACTTTAAAAAGAGAGAGAGGAAGTAAGTTTGTGAGGCATATTGAAGCTTTACATTTCATCAGGAGATGTCCTTACAGGGCTGCAAGCCTCTTTCCCTGACCTGGTCCCTCCAAGTGACCAACTCTAATGCCTCATTTTGTAGCAGCAAACAGAGCTTTCAGAAGTGGAATTAATTGACTTCAGTGGCCAATACTTGATTGCTAAAACTGTGCCACAGGTGGGGTAGCTATGACTAAATTACTTTCTAACCTAATTGGGAAAGTTTCCCTGCTTGCTAGCACCACTTAAAATAAAAGTACTGTTGGCAAAAGAAATGCATAAATATTTTTAAGGTCAAATAAAATCTTCTGTTTCCTGCTGTTCAGAATCCTTCAAAACTTGTGTTCTTAGCTGAATATCTGGTACAAATTTCAGCTATTAGAGAGGATTATATTTAAATTTTCTATAATGAGCATATTTGAAATATTTGGTCAAGTCCAATAAGTTCATTAGAAAGCATGTTGCACTTTATGGTGAAATTTATCCAAAAGCTCAGCTCTGCAAGGCCAGGCTTTTCAATATTACATCAGCCTTTAATTCAGGCCCTGCTTCTCTACCTGCGAGACTTTCCTGCTGCTATGGAGATGCATTTTCTCTATTTTGTCTTTTAAGTTTCTAAAATCCTAAAATGATCTCCTGCATGAAAATAAATTATTTTGACAATTGTTCTTTAGCGTCTGCACAGTGTTTTGCTCTTTTCTGTTTTCAAATCCCCCTTCCTGTTATCTTTAATTTTGGCAACTCTAATTTTCTCAGCCTTTTACTTTCTTATGCTTTTGTTAAAGTAATAGAGCTAGAATTTATGCAATATGTCAATAATCCTTAATGTAAATTTTTGTATCACAATACTCTTCTGATTTTCTAATTTTGTTTTCCATTTTTCCAGATATATGAACCCCAAGATGTAGTTTTAGACTTAAACTTCTATTCTGGAGTCTCAATCACATCATGGATTTTAATTACCATTTATTAATCCTAGTTACCTAGTCAGTATGTAAATCCCAGAGGGCTCTCAGACCACTAGAGTAGCAGTAACACAGTCTCAATTTGACCTTTTGGGGGCAACCTCTTTCACTTATTTATCCTAACATTTGTTTTGCACAATCTGTCATGGGAGGAGACCTTCACAGGGAATCTAGGATATGGTAAAGCACCTTCAGGTGGGAAGAAATAATTCCGACTATGTCAGTGTTTTTAGGAATCCAAAAGTTCCAAATTCTTTGGTAATATCCAGTGTCAAGGATCAGAAAAAGTAATAATCTCTCTTTAAAAAAGTCAAATTTATTTGAACTTGTTGGCATTTCCTCAAATGTCATCTCAATGTGATTTCTACCAGAAAGCCCATTGCTTCCAATGTACCAGTCATTATTCTCTTTATTAAAAATTACTGGTACAGTAAATTTTACAGTCTGAGATCCTTGTGTGAATACCATTAACTATGGTTATGATTACAAAGGCATTATATTATATATACATCCAATGTCTTGAACACAGAAAAGAATGATATTCTTTTTCTACTGTAAAAGGATGTATATTTGTATTTCTTTTAAAAATGTTCATAGTATATTTTCTTGATCTACAGATTTTGAAACAGGCAGTGCAGAAAGTTCTGAAAAAGGCAGTGAAAACAGACTTCATGTACATGAGAATTATCTAAAAAGTGGAAAGAAAAAAGCATTTTTCATATCCAAATGTGAATGGAAATATTGGTATACTATTTTAGTTTCATAATTCCTAATGTTTTTAGTAATTGCTAACCCTTAATAGTATACTCTTTAAACACCACACTGGGGATTGAACCCAGGGGTGTTCATTCTACCAATGATCTAAATCCCCAACCCTTTTATCTTGCTTAATTGTTGAGGATGGCCTCTAACTAGAGATCCTCCTGCCTCAGTCTCCTGAGTTGCTGGAATTATAGGCATGAACTATTGTGCCCAGCTTCAACATACTTTTTAATAGTATCTAAATATTTGTATTTGGTATGTTGCCCTCTTATACCTGGGTGTTTTAAACTAGAACAAGCATCAGAATCCCCTGAAAGTTTTGTTAAACTCAGAGAATTTGATAGGTAGGTTTGGACACTGGGGAGGGGAGCTGAGGATTTGCATTTCTAGAAAGTTCCTACTCCTTGGAAGAACATACATTGGGAAGCAAAAACAAATGTTACTGATACTTTCCTTCACACCTGTTTTAAAACATTCTACAAGTTTAATATACTCCATTTACACACACTTGAAGAAATTAAAAAGTAGAGCTTGAATTAGAATTTGCATAATGTTATCCCTTTCACAAAATTCTCATTTAAACCTTAACCAAACTATTTGCACATTTAAGATAAATCATTTATACAAAGCTTCAGGGACCAATTTTATTGTATTAATTTCTAGAACAACATACTTACTGAAATATCACAAATTCTCAAGTCTCCTCACTGGAAACAACACTGTGCAAAGGACAACTTATTTGGAGAACTATTCCAGAAAAAACTCCAACATCCTGAGTGATTATTATGCACAGCAGGTGTAAATGAATTATCAAATATGTTTTCATTATTTCTCAGTGAAAACATTGAAGATCTTCTTTCCAAGCACTCAGTTTCAACAATCATTTGTATACAGAGCAGGTCTTTACTTAGACAAATATTTATGGATATGCTTTCATATGAAAAATGAAAGAGCTATTATAAACACAAACACTGTGCCGTATTTTGAAAGCATAAAGTGAATAATTAGTAAACAATTGCTGGGAGCCATCAGCCAAGTAGGTATGACAATCTCCTTGCCAGCTTACTCCCATGCTGTCTAGTGGAAGGACTTCTGAAAGGTGACCTTGCTCAAGGACCAGGGCGGTTTAGCATAATAGGAGATTATGGTGTTCCCCCTTTAGAATAGGGCAGTTTAGCATAATAGGAGATTAGGGTATTCCCCCTTTAGAATAGGGCAGTTTAGCATAATAGGAGATTAGGGTGTTCCCCCTTTAGAATAGGGCAGTTTAGCATAATAGGAGATTAGGGTGTTCCCCCTTTAGAATAGGGCGTATCCTGCTGCTGAGTTCCTCTTGAGTTCTTAGGGTCAGACAGTATATTTTGGGAGACAGAAGCCCAAGCGGAGTCAATTTGGGCAGAATAGTGGATTTGGGCAGAAGTGGATTTGGGCAGAGAACGTGGATTCCCCCAGAACGTGTTTGTAGACTGCCGGTGTGAGTTCGGGAATAAAGAATTGCTGTTTGAATCTACAAGCTGTGTGGAGACTCGTGATTTGTGCCCAGCCAGAGACTGCAGCAAATAATTATGCCATTTGATAAACAATTTTCTTCATTGCTCACTTTACTTCATTTATATTTTTAACATTTGGCACTTTTTAAAGGGTTTATTATGCATCCCTCTCTCAGATGAAAAATATAATCTAAAAATCACAAGCTGTTTATGCAACTTAATATCACAGGTATTGCAATGATGAGCTCAAAAGTTTCAAACAAGTGTCTAATGAACAAATATGCTCAGGGAAAGAAAAAATTCTAACCCCTTATATAAAAGATTTAAATACATGTATAGCATTGATACAGAGTCTATTAATCAAATTTAGGTTCAGGAGAAAGATAAGTACACACTTGAAAACACACACAAACACTCTCATATAATATACAGACACTTTTGGCACAGGGTACCTAGTTCTCTTCCAAATGAGTCATAATTTCTATTATATAATTGACCTTAACTCTGTAGAACTCATCTTTTACAATTAAAAAATCCAAATTACACTGTAAAGTTGTGTCTACTAAAATCCCAAAATGGTCAAGCTTAGAAAATGTGTATTTTAAAACAAAAATGTAGCTCTTCAAATTGCTTTATTTGATGCAACCATTTAGTTATAGATTAACTTTCATAGGCCATATAAGGAATCTGAGGAATGTGAGGTAAAATTGATCTAATATACTTTCATTCTTCAGAGGATGATAATGATCTTTTAAAATGCATTCATAGGACTCCTGTCACCTTGTTATTCAGTTGTACAATGTTGTGGACTGAACATTTGTGTCCTTCAAAAATTCATATGTGGAGGCCCTAACCAGGGTTAGCTATTCTCATTGCTCTAATAATATGAGGAGCTGAGCCTTTGGGGATTAGTTTTACTTGGCCCTTGAAGTGGTGCACTTTAAAAAAAGCTTCAGGGATGCTTCTCTCAACCCTGGGAGAACACTATGAGAGGACCATTTGCAGATAAGAATAGAGACTCTCACCAAAACCCACATCTGCCTTGCTCCTGGCCTTCCCACCTCTAGCATTCTCAGAAGTAATACCTGTTGTTTAAGCCACCCAGTGTATTTTGTCCACAACAATATGAGCTGACTAATAGAGATTGGTTCCAAGCCATTTCCCCCCATGAAAACAAATGGTCTTTTCAGTAGAAAAATTAGAGCAAAAATTTATTTGCTATATTGTATTGTGTATTTATCTTGCAAATATTTCACAGATTGAAATGTTTATTGACATCATGAAATTCTAACTTTTCTGAAAATCTATGAGACCAACCAGAGGGAAAAAAAATCTATATGCTGTTCTAAACAAAATTTTATATATTATTTTCAAGGAAAATTAGTGAAAGAATAGAAAATTAACTTATGTCCAAACAAGGTACTCTATAATGAAACCATTTCTCTTGAAATGTTGTACTTATTGGAAGAGCCATCCTGTAGGACCACCATATTTTATCAAGTTTTTAGTATGCATAATCATAGTTGAAGAAATCTGATTTTGATATGTCCATATCTTTATAATTGTTAATGAAGTCTAGGCATTTTTACCCTCAAGTAAGAAGAAATCATTGTTCTGAAAGACCCACCGATTCCCTGTCCAGGAAAGACGCACGAGGCACTGGCTGCAAACGCATGAGGTTTATTCAGACACAGACGCCTGTGGGTGCTCAGCGAAACCTCAGCCGGAGCTTCGGTGAGCTGGCACACCAGGCTTTGGGGTACAGGTCTTTTATAGGGTAAAGGGGCAGGTTTCGCGCGCGCGGTAAGCAACAGGTTTCTTATTGGCTATTTTGAACCCAGCATATAGGTTACCTAAAGGGTAAAGTTATTTTTCATTTTATGTTCCTGGAACAATACCACATGACAGTTACATATGAGCATTCTTGGTCATTTTCTATTCCTGCTTATTAGCCCCTGTTTATTCAGGCATGCCCTGGAATCTGTTTTTCTGCTCTTTCCCAACCAACCTGTTTTTCCCTTTTCAATCGGTCACACTTAACTGATTATCTGAAAAACACATTGTCTGCAGGTTTGTGACGTGCCCTAATAATTTTGTAACTAAGCCTAAGGTTGCTGGGCTGGGGTCTTTCAGTTCAAAACATATTCTCTTTATGTGAAATATTCAATTTTTGTCAACAAATGTCCAAATTTTAAATTTCATTCTTTTTTTTTTTAAATATTGAAATTTTGTGGGCAACTAAAAAGAACAAAACTAGAAATGCACATCTTCTTGTCAGGTTTATGCTCACTGTTACCTTTCTTTATCATCAGTATTTATTAGAAGTATTTAAACTGAATGAAACACAATCTTTCAAACCCAAGACTGTTTTGCAAAACACTGCATTTCTCACTGTACCACTTAGCTAACTCACCAGCCCAGTAATTTTAAAACTTTGAAAAGTTACACTGAAAATAGGTGGATCCGTCAGAATTTTTTTTAAATGTATTATTAAAGAATAAAGAGAAATGGGTGATGTAGCCTATGAAAGAAAAGCAAGGTTCCACTTAATGAGAGCTTTCAGATTATTAAGGGATATTTTTTAATCTCAATAGTCCCTATCTTTACTGCAGAGATGTATTTAAATTCTAGCCTATGGTATTGAAGTAAGAAAATAAGATAGCTTTTTATTTTTTATTTTTTGTAGGTAGGAGTAATTCTATTTTATCATGTTACTAAAAATACTGTTTAATTTCTTCCACAACAGTCAACTCTTTCATCTAGTTTTAATTAAAGGTGGGGAAATAAGAATTTATCTTACAATATACAATTCTGTTTTAAAATATGGCCTCACCAAGGACTTGGACTCTAAAGCCAAAGAGACCTAGTCTAAATTCTTAGCCACCATTCCTAAGTTGGTAAGTTGATTACATCATCTTGTTGAACCAATTTTCATGTTGTAAAGCAAGGATGTAACATTTGCCATAGAAGAAGAATCCTTTTTTAAAATCTCAAGTGTCTTAGTACAGGGATTATTGCTGGGATACTCCCAATGGTTCTTTAGTCCCTCTCATCAGGGTCCTCCTACAACTAACACACCAGTCTCTGTGACATATTTTAATTTTAGTTCTTTCCAGGCTGTTTGTTTATATTGACCTTTGATTATTTTTTTGTATTCCCAATGCTTTTGAGATGTTAACAAATCCATCTTTTCTTCTTAATATTATCTATATAAATACTTCTTGAATGAAAAATAAATAAATAAAAATAGGAACCATATAAAAGGTGTTGGAACTTTCTAACTATACATTCTTTGCCTATAGACTTTATCTGAGTAGCCTAACCAATTTGAAAGGTTGTGAAGAAAATAAGACTCAGCTTTTTTCTCTCAAGTAAATTAGTTGTCCTGGTGTCAAAATAAGTGAGGAAGAACTTCTTACTTTGTAATTCACTACCGGGCAGGATGCTTTAAAGGCATAAGATCCAACTGTGGTACTAATGCAGATTTTGGGGGGATTTAAAGTTCTGATAAAGAGTAAACTTAAAAACAGAATCTAAAGAAGTCTGACTTAGATCGTACGTGTAAGAAATTATGATATATACTAGTTCTACATAGACCAACCATCTACCAGACAGCAGTAAGGTATTTGAACAAGATAATAATATTTGTTTCACAAGTTAATTTGGATGTTGATATAAGTCATGATCTTTTTGGAATTATCGTTTTCTTCAATGTCCTCACTAACAATATACCAGTGTCAGTTATACTACATTCAGAGGAGAGATAAAATTAGTGTAAATGAATGAAATACAATTTAAAGCAAAAATATATTTTCTTTTCCCATCAAGACTAGCCACTATGAAACTATGAGGGGGTATTTCAATCTTTAGTTACTGGTAAAGGAATGATAATTAATTAATGTGTGTTTTATAAGGAACAAAAAGGAAACAAATGTTAGGTTAAGGATAAAGAGGGTGTTCTTCATTTCACCAAGACAGACTTTAAGTGAGAAGATAAAGGAATCAATTCTGAGGAGACCCTTCTGGATGCCACACATTAGGAGGAAATGTGGGCTTCTTGTATCAGTTGGCATTCTGGTAATTACGTAATACAAATGTCCCTCCGTTTATATAGCAGATCAAAAATGGTATCTGTGTAATTGTCAAGTTGTTCCGTTGTGACTTGTATGTGGTTATGGCAGAGAGGGCTGGAGACTGGAGGCATTGCTCTAACAGGAAACACCTCCATAACTGTCATTTGATGGCTGCCACCTGAGAGAAGACAATTAGAGTAAATTGGGACATTTTCCAAGCTGTAAAAACTGACAAGATGTGCTGTTAAGTCATCTAAATGGAGTCTGACACTTGATCAGCAATTTTGCTTAGGAGAGGGGAAGAAAAGTCACCAAAATGAAAGGAAAAGCTCTCTGCTTGAAGACTTCAGAAATTTTGTTCTCTCTTGACAGTGACAGGAGACAAAAGCAGGACCACAGGTTAGCTACTCAATGTTACAAACACATTTCAAACACTAAAATTTCTTCTTTATAAAACAAAACAAAACAAAACAAAAGCAAACATATAGAAGTAAAATAGAGAAGGGTAAACAGGAATCCCATAATATTCAATAGTCTGAATCAAAACCACTCAATTGATAATAACAAATAATGAAAAAAAGTTACACTCCTTTTTTCCTAAAGCAGATGCACAAAACTTTCTATGTGATATGTAAAAAAACTGTTCAAATATATAAAATATTCTTTAAAAGCATATTCTCTACCCAGTTTTATTATTTATTCTCTCATTGAGTGCTTTGTGCATGCATACAAAATGTTTTTTTTTATTCATTGAGTTGTTTTTATTATGATGAGGAAAGACTTTTACATTGATCCTCATGTTGATTTCTAGAATTAGAAAATTTCAGGATGACATCAAATACAGGCTAAAAGGGGATATAGAAAACACCAAACTGGTGCTCATTCCAGAGGATCCATTTATTAAAAAGATATTCATAGAATTCATGCAGTTTTCCATGAACAAATAAAATCATCAGATATATATTATCTTGATTTGATTTTTAATCTAAATATTTATTGGCCTTGTTTTATCTTAGAAAATGAAAGGATTTCTTACAATACTAAGAACTTCCATCAATCTGACTATATGAAAACTATATGAAGAAGACTATATGAAATTTGAAATGGCATAGGGCTGGCCTGGATTGTTGTTTTTAACTGAGTTAAAAAAAATATATACACACACACACACACACACACACACACACACACACACATATATATATATATATATATATATATATATATATATATATATATAAATTTGATATTAGTTTTAGGTAAATTCAATGATTATAAATACAATGTAACATCCAAACCTATAGAAGTATACAGAAAATATTTTTAAAAAGAAAAGAGAGAAGCTCTAAAGTCTGTGTTTAAAACAAAAGTCAATTTTTGTTGTTCTCTCTTTCTGCCTTGGTTTCTTGTGTTCCCACATGGATAGACTTTAAATATATATATACATACACACACACACATGTACACACAACATACAAATATATATATAGTATTGAATGCACAATATTTAAAAATCTGAGAATGAATCATAAAAGTTGAAAAAACCAAATAAATATTTGCTCTAAATATCACTATTAAATATTCAAAGTGACTAAGTATCCAGCAAACATAATAAAAACTACTTAAGCTACAGTTTGTCATAGTTAAGGAAGCAAAGTAAAACATTAATGGAAAATGCAGAATCAAGATGTTAAGAAAAACTTATAAAAATTAGAAAAAATAAGTACACATATATACAAGCATACATGTACACATATGCAACATTTATTTGATTACATTTAATTCATATATGGGTATATGCAAATATTTAGTTATTTGCTCTTATTTATAACTTTGTGTTTTGTCTGAGAATATTTCATTTAGTATTTTATTTTACATGATCTATATTTACATTAAAATGCCAAAATTTCAGTGAGTTCCAATTATCCTACATTTTGTGTATATGCTTATGTACTTTATCTATGTATAGAGTATACTGGCCATTCTAGGAAACCAGGGAAATGTCAGATCCTTTTTTTTTTATCTTGTATGACTTCAAATAGATGTCACTAAGATAATGTTACAGTCTAAAAGGCATCAGGATTAAGGATTTCCAGATGACCCAGATTCTCTGTTGGCTGGACACCACATATTATGATGATAATTTTCCTATGAAAATGTATTTTTATGTGTATTCAGTATATATGGTTATTTTTTTCTTTAAAATATAGCCAAAAATCTTAATAAAGTCTGCCAAAAGGTGACAGAAATAATTTTGATGATGTCTTTACAAACATAAAAGAAAAGAGGACTTAAACAAAATTTTAAAACATATATAAGTTAGCATTTTTCCAGGTGCAAGTAACTAAGTCACTGCAAATTAGCTTAGTGAAAGGCATTTATTTGCTTATATTTCTGAAAGGTCAGTGGGTTGTGCTGGATTCAGATATGGATACATTCATGGTCTCCATATAAGTTCACAGGTTCTCTCCATAGTTGTGTTTATTTATCTTCTGTAATGGTCAATTTTTTACAGAAGTTTTCTTTATAGTACCATAAGTTGGGTGATTTATAGACTCAAAACTTTCACCAAGAATTCAGAATAGAATTTCAGGAGTCCAGAAGTCTCTCCTTATACTTGAGTATATACTCCTTAGAATATGTTCATATCCTATAAATATAGAATGTCTGAAACCACAGAGAGTACCAAACCTTACATATACTGTTTTTTATCCTATTCATGCAGACCCATAATAAAATTGAATTTATAAATTAGACATGGTAAAATATTAATAATAATAATAACAACTAATAACAACACCATATAATAAATTGCCAGTATTACCATTCTTGGAACCATTTCCAAGTAAAATAAAAAAAAAAAACCACTTGAATACAACAAGCACCATACAAACACAACAGTTGATTTACCATTCAGGAAAGCTACTAAGTGACTAAGGGCCAGATAGCATATACAGCTTGTATAAACTAGACAAAGATTCCATGTGAAATGGAGTAGGACAGTGCTAAGATTTTATCCCCTTACTCAGGGTGGTTTACAATTTAAAACTTCTGAATTGATTTTTTTTCTAGAATTTTCCATTATTTTGGATCACGGGTAACTGAAACTGCAGAATATGAAACCCACAGATAAGTGGGGGGTTAGGAGCCTGGCGAAGTCATTTGCACATCTGGGAGTGAGTAAAGACAGTGATTGACTTAGGCCCAGGTTATATCTCCTCCTAGTTCTGGAAGTTGATTCATCTCTACCTAATTATGTGAGTAAAGATTCAAAAGGAGTTGTTTCTTAGGCAAATTTTAATGTTAGAACAATTTGCAAATGAATTATGGGGAAAATGATAAGCAATAATAGTTATCTATGATCATTATGTATAGTGAGTATGTGTAAATATTCAAGGAGAAATGAAAGAATCAAAAATTAGTGGGATGCCACAATTCTTTTTATCAGTGCACATACACTTGTTTTACAAAAAAAAATGGTTATAAAATTCACAGATTCGTTTTTGCGATCTTAAGTACACCTGAGCGTACTTGTCTTTGCAGAATATGCAGCTTCTTCATAGCAGCTTTGGGAATATGCAGCCTCTTGTGGGAGGTATTGTGCTTCAGTCTCTTCATTAAAAGCTTCAAACCACTGTACTCTTACTCAGTCTCATGCTTTTCAGACTAATTTCTTTCTTTAGAAATGGCACTCTCCTCTTTCTCTGAACAGTGATCTAATTCTGACATTTCTTATGGTTGGGTTTACTACATGAGTATTGACTTTACAAGAGAATGCATTGTTAGAAGAAAAATCCTTTGGTTTAACATATAGTAGTGTTCCGAGAGAGAACACTTACACTAAAATATGGAGAAATATACTTAAGAGGCCATGATAGTTCTGTAGATGATTGCAACACTCATGTGCTCTTGCCATGTTGCTCCTGTTTGGCTCAGTGTCCAGCTCTATTCATTAGAATGGTGATTTACTGGATTTGGATGGACAAGAAACACATGGATGGCAATGCTCTTTGCACCAACCCCATCGTCATATACAAGATTATCCCAGTGTACACGGCATTTTGACAGAATCAAAAATGGCATTATGGTGCTGTATCTATTAAATAAGTAAATAAAAAGTTGAATTTACTTTCACTTAGAAAATATGTTGTTCCAAAGAATTTGGTACATTAACTGTACTGGTAACGATTTACATAATGCACACATCACAACCCTGTAATAAAAACCAGTTACCTAGTGTGACCATTGCATGCTCAATTTTGTTTTAATACAGATGTTAACCCAGAAATAACTCTGCTGAAATTTCTGATAGACTTTAAGCAAGTAAAGGGAAACCAAGGTGGTTTTATGAAAAAATTCTCTGTGCTAACATGTCACTCATGGAATAATCACCTGGTGTGGATGACAGTTCTCACACCAGCTGCTTGACATCTGAACAGCTGCCAGTGCCCTAGGAAATGTCACACCGTCAGATATAGGCTCTGAGTGTATGTGCAGCAAAAATGTGTGCAGAAGAGGCCAGCACCCCAGGCCATGACGAACACCCCAGGCCCCATCATCCCATAGGCCCGAAGCTTGGGTTGAGCTGTCAGTTTAATAAATGAATAGCCTCTTTGTTTTGATCAGCATTGTCAAGGTTTATTTGAAAAAGGGACTCTGATTCCTCTCACAGTCTAGCCCAGCCAAAGTCAATTGGTACAATTTCAACGTGAATTTATGCATTCTTTATAAAGTTCTGTGCGCGAATATATCAAGACAGTTGAATAAATTGAAATAAATAGAGTTGGAGTTACATATTCTTCCAGTAATTGAAATAGTTTCCCCCCAATATATTTATAGTAATAATTCTACCTTTATGAAACCTAGTCTAGCTACAGAAAGGAAAGCATAGAATTACCATTTTGATAACATATTTGGAAAATGCAATTGGGGCTAATATGTTGATAAGGGCACCTGCAAGTTGTCCTTGCCTTTAACCATTCCATGTTAAACTCTGAGTAAAATGCAGTTTTACCATTTGATAAAGATGCCTGATTACCCTGCATTAATGTGCGGATTTTTACCCAGAAATATTTACTTTTCTAGATAGCGGTGACCAAACACTAGCTCTTTCTGTCTGCTTCACAGTACTTGGAGATGCAAATTATAGGATGCCAGATTGAAAAAGTTGTATGTGTTGATGTCCATCTGAAATGAGAAAAATCTAGATAATTTAATGTAGAATTAATTTAAGGAGTCACCTCAGATACCACAATTACCATTTTAATAATGCACAATAGATTTGACTTGTAGCACTGAAGTTCATTTTTTCCCCCTAATTTTACAATAGTCAGACTTCTAGGTCACGGAAAGGGTTACTGTCAGAGAAAGCTGTCCTGGTGAGAGTAGAAAAGCTTTCCAAAGTTTATCTGCATGTGATGGAGAGAGAATTCATCTCAAACACTTACAGCATGCTGTTCTCAAAAGGATTTTCAAAGTATAAAATATCTTATCTGGAAAGTTTGGTTCCCCTCAAAACTATCAATAAGCCTTGGGAAATGCTGCAATCTGAGGTTTGGAAAGAAAAATGCTTTGACTTGATAATGAACAACTCCTGGGAGTGATAGGCATTTGTGAGCAGAAAAGTCTAATAATGGAGGTAGAATGGTGAGGGGTTTAGGGAACCACTTAGTCCAATATTAATTCTTTGAAAACTTGAAGTAATGTCTATGATATTTTTCTCCATTGAGAAGCAATCTATAAAAGTGATCAAACTGGTCAACTGAGAATGCCATTCGCTTTCCTTTCTCTTTTTATCATATTCTTTTAAAGCAAATTGAAGCTTACTCTCCGACCCATCAGTATGTATGTAACCACTGATGTGTGACCCAGGGGCAAATAAGCATTTCTGAGCCACTGCCTGAAATATTATCATTTCATAAAACAGAGACAAGAAGTGTATGAGTTACAATCAGGCTGAGGGGATGTATGGTATGAATAAAATAAATTTCAAAATAATATTTTACCTTTGAGTCATTTTTATTAAAAAAAAGCCAAATTGTTATTGATTAAAATTCCTTTTTTTTTCACAGCTCTCCCAGAGCAAACCAAATGAATGAGCTGTAAACCTGAGTTGTGATTTTAGTAGATGGGTAGCTACACACTCAACACACTAGAAAAGTGGAACCTTCATTTATAGTTAGAGTGGTTATATCAGTATCACAGTCTGAGTTTACCATGATTTGTAGGGAGTCTATGGGACCTGAAAAACATATTATGTTGCTTTGGCTGTAGAAGCATCAATGTATGTTGTGTACCACGTAATGTCATTTAGGTCAATGGTACCACAAAAACAGTTTTCATCTCATGAGGTTATATAGCCCAGTTATACCATAGTTTGTATAGATGTAATCTCATTGATGTCTTACCAGTGTATCTCTCAAAATATGGCTCCATCATTAAGTGAGGCATATGACAGTTCTGGTTGATAATCAGTACTTAATAGGAGATATTCTGCCAAGGAGGATCTGACTATTAAGCTTTAATAACTTAAAGATAACCGAGAACAGGCAAATTGCAATCTCCTTCTATTTTTAGAGTCTGAATTGTGTCCGATTGGAAAATGACTTCTTGAATAAATAAGATATTATCTCAAGTGATTGTCTCTGAGAAGGAATAGATGTTTCTTAGTCCAGGTGTTGTGCCTTAACTTAACTTTAGAGTAAGTAGTTACTCTTTCGAGGAATATATTTTCAGATAAAAATTGTGTTTCTTTCCTGACAAAAGACTTATAGTAATTTGTGGTCCTAATACTGAAAGTTATCCAACTCCTCTGTATTGCTCACAGAAACATCCTGTTTTTTTTTCATTCTTTGTAGCTTCACAAAGAATCTCTAGAACATGCGTCAGCCAATTTTTTCTGTAGAAAGTTAGATTCTAAATACTTTAGACTATTAAAGCCACAGATAATATGTAAGTGAAGATTGTGGTCATGTTCTGATAAAAAAAATTATAAAATAAGCCTCTGGATTATAGTCAACTTTTGTTCTGGAATATAAAACATCTAGGCAATTAGATTCTGTGGTTCTAATTTACAAGAATAAACCAATACAAACTATTATTATGATCCTTTTGTATTTGGATCATTCTCTTAAGAGACTTAAACTAACCCGTTAAGCTATTTGACTTTCTTGTTAATCTATCCATCTACTCTCTCAACTGGACTACAAAATAGAAGTCAAATATTAGATCTTAAGCACATAGTTAAGGTTTTTCAGCCACCAAAGCTGAAGGCAGAGATGGTGTCCCCTTTTAGAAAGAAAGCTGATTTATTTACTAGCAAGTGGAAAAGATAACCAATTTCCAGGGCTCAGGGTTGCCCAGTTGTGAAGAAAACTCATTACATGTGCATCCCTCCATGTTGCCCATGTGGAACTTGATGAGATAAGAGAAACTAAGGAACACATGAATCTCAGGCTGCTTGATATCTCATGAGCAATAGTATTCTGTATCTCTTGCCCTTGGAGTCTCTAATATTCTGCTTGTATAAAGACAGGATAATTACTACACCAAAAGTAGTAAAAAATTTCAGATATTTCATAGTCTAAGAAAAAATTCCTAGAGATGGAGACAAATATTAAATGCATTTTAAATGAATTTTAATATTAAAGTTATCCGTATTTACACACACATATATAAATTATATACATATATATGTATGTATGTATATATATATATTTCTCTTCCTCCAATTGTGTTATCTAATGTTTGATATTTGCCAACTTGGTAAGTGAAAATGATATTGGATTTTAGTTTTAATTTGTATTTTCACAGTGAGTGAGTCTAAATATTAAGTCAAGGACTAAAGAGCTTTTGATATATAATTTTCTCTGTAGTCATAATCTGTCTCTCCTCATTTTTCTATTTGTTTCTTTGATTATTTTGAGTTCTTTCAGTACTTACAAAGTAGGCTGTTGTCTATTATACATTACACATACTTCTAAATTTCAGTTGTCTTTTTCATTTATTCAAGGTTTTTCTTGTAAATGATACTTTTTAAAATTTTAAGTAGGCAAATTTATCAGGATTCTCTTTTATGGCTCTGAATTTATGTTTAAGTTCCTTCCTATTCAAAGATAATTTAAGACAATATGTTCTGCAGCTTTTTGTACTTTTCTGATTTTATTTCTCTTACTTGAATCTTTTATCTATCTGAAGTGCATTTTTTAGCAAGGATTAAGATACAGATCCATCTTTGGTTTTTTTTTGGGGGGGGGATTTAAGTTATTTTTGAATTAACCCATGTTGGAAATCTTAATTGAGATTTAGAACAAAAAAAAATTTCCTTGAGAATAACTTAATCACACACTTGACATAAACTATTAGCTGAATTTACTAAACCGTTAAATTAAACATTTCAACTAATTACCAACATTCCATTGAATAATAAGGCTTGCTTTGGCCACCCAGCCTCCTTCACGGAGGGAGGGCATGGGGACAGATAATTTAGTGAGGTCATTTTCAGAACTCTTGTTTTGATTGCTCTTCATCCATGTGTTCTCTACTCTCCTCTTTCCTTCCATCCCTCCTTGCATTCATCCTTTCCCTCCTTGTCTCCCTCATTGTATTCCTCCTTTTCTTTTTTATTCTTTCTTCCTTCCTTTCGTGAATCTAAAACTCCTCTCAAAGACCAATTGTTACTTCTTATTTGGGTGCTCGAATTTTCTGTATATAGTTTAATGAGCTTCCCCTTTTTAGTCTCTGGATTCCTTCCTCTGAGTCTTTTCTTCATCAATATTCCAGTATATTTTCTTCTACTTTGTCTCTTCTCTTCCCTTTGTTTTAGACAGGTGTCCCTCTAGTGGGGCCCTTGGTTGCTGGTGTTTTTCTGAAAATCTCTGTCCTCTTCTGCTTCCTGTGCTCTTCACAGTCTCATTGTTTCTTCCTAAGCAAGAATTTATTTTTTACAGAATCTTTCTGGATTATATACCTTGGAAAAATGATCATGAGTAATCTCAAACATCTCCATTACTTTTTAGGGCTTCTGTTTATTTATTTTGTTTTGGTCTTTATTGCTGATTTCTTTCCTTTTTTTCCCCATTTGTACTTACCTGTTTTCATCAGTTACCTTTGCATTTATTTTGCAATCATAGAAAAGGCTGTGACATTATTGACTAAAAAGTGGACCTGGCCGTTTCTTCTGTTAAACATTATCATTTTCTCACCCATCTCCACAGTGAATAGACTATGTAATTTATTTACATTTTTGCTCCAATTACAGTTACTCTCTTTCAGAAAAGCACAATGCCTTGAAGTGCAGGTATTGCTGTGTCTGCTACGTTTCCAGTGTTCTACTCACTGGTTCCTGAACTGTACATCCATGATGGTTCTTTTTCATGACAGCTCTTCAACTGCTAGTGTTCGAATGCATAGCCTTTAGCTCAGGACAGTTGTGCACTTTCTGTTTCCTTCCTAGCAGTCCAACCACTCAGTTTTCAAGTACCCCATTCTTTTGCTTGAGCCCAAGAAGCCCGTGTGCCTCATCAGTGATTCTCATGGCAGTTCACCCAAAAATGAAATCTAGCCCTGTTGAAGGTTATTGTTGTGTATCTTGAAGTTGTTTTATTCTGTGGAAATCCATAGAGATATTATGGAACACAAATTAAGTAAAGATCCAGAGTATGTGCCTTCCCAGTGCAGTCCTATCAAGGAAGTGACACTTATATCTGTGGAACTGAACTGTCTCCATCATAAAAAAATATGCAAGCTTAACCAGGTCTGCAGCTCTTGACATACAACCAAGAACCCCCATTGTTCCCCAAACCTAGTAGCAGGCTTCACAGTGCACATCAGGGCCACTATTTATCATACATTGCCTATATTTGAGATAATATTAGGTAATTTTATAACAAAAGCAGCATCTTACACAAGTTTCCCACCAATAGAATAGGTGTTTTCAAATATGAAAAATGGTTCTGTAAGGGAATTCTTGCTCAGCCTAGGATGGGGAAGCGAGGGTCCTACAAGATCCCATTTACCTATTTCTACTACTTTCTCAGCTATTATGTTAGTATAAAAAGGACTTCCTGTAAGACTTAATTTGAATAAAAGGCTTTGTTAACCAAAAAAAAAAAAACAGAGAGGAAACCAAAAATTATGAAAATTTATGAAATTTTTAATGCTCTTTTTTGTTCTAAACTAATTTATTTTATGACTCAATGAATATGTATATATAGTGCAAATTTATAAACATACATGCATAATTTATATAAATTTACATAAACACACATGTATAGTATAAAATCTACACATATATTTACAATTTTTATAGATTATATATATGCTTGCTATATATATATAGTGTGTGTGTGTATATATATATATATATATATATATATATATATATATATATATATGAATACACATATAAGCTTACTCTATATAAGGTAAGAGTCAGCAATTTAGTCACAAAAATAGGGAGAATTATCTCAGGGCAGTCTCTCCCTTAGGCAGTAAGCCTCCAACAATCTCTAAAAAGTTTTAGAAGAGATTATAGCTGGAAATAGACATAGTGAGATTTTGAGTTACCTAAATGATTAAGATTTTCTCCAGGTATATTGATTCTCCTTTTTAATATGCTCATGTCAACATTAAAATATAGTCCTCTACAATGAAAATTCATACTTTCATTGTGTTCTCAGTGTAAACTAGTGCTTAGGTAACATTGGCCCATGTATGCATTAGTTTAATGTTCCTGTGACCTTTTCTGGTATGAATCAAAGGTGCCCTATTTTATAGTTAAATGTATACCCTGCTTTTTGTTGTAGAAAAGTTCTAATATCCATTGTTCTGTTTTTCAAACTTTGAAATCTACTAAAATTCTTTTTCTAATGACATCAAAATATGTGTCTAATGTTATGTTTGGACTTAGATCTTGTAATCAAGAAAAATAATGTGCTTTCATGCTCTAAAAATATTAAGCATTTGTAAAAATTTATTGGAAATAATTTGGATGAAATTGACAAGGAACAAAATAAAATAACAATTAGTATTTTTATAGAACCAGCATGAAAGCACTTAATTCACTGTGGTGAGTGTCTGAATTGTAACATTTCTCAGGTAAGAATTTGTCAGTATTCATCAAAACTCTTAAAAATGCCCCCTATTTATGGATTCTTATCCTTAGGAAGTATTTAGAGATTAGAAGAAGTATGTTTGGAAAGTACTTATTATACTAGAAAGTAGTATAAGTATTTTCTTTTTAATTTTTTGTGATACTGAGACTGAAGCTAAAAGGGTGATCCGACTGAACTATATTACCAGCCCTTTTAATTTATTTTTTATTCTGAGACAGGGTCTGGTTAAATTGCTGAGCCTGGCCTTGAACTCAGCATCTTCTTATTTCAGCCTCCCAAGTAGTTGGTATTAAAGATGTGGCCACCAACCCAGCTGAAAAAATACATAATTTAATGTTGGAGAACAGACATATGTGGAATATATGAAAGATATGATTTCTTATAGTCATTAAAATAATATTAAAATATTTAAAGACATGTTAAATGTTTATTTTAATAATATAAGAAAAATTAGCATTACAATACATATGTATAATATGACCATGATCTTTAAAAATGTTGTATATAAACCTAAAACCTAGAGAAAAAAACACTAAAATATTTTGAAATTTTAAAATATCGTCATAGTGTTGTGGATTATTCATTCAGGTATAAAATTTTATTTTTCAAAATTTAGAACTTATTCTCATTATAAAATTAAATAATACATCTTAATATTTTAAATGAAGATTTTAAATTTAAAACCTATATGAAAATGCTCAGGCTGTTATTTTGAAGAAATTATTGTTTTTCTAATTTCATTATATATGTAGTTCAAGGTGACTTTTTTGTTTATAAAGCTATGTTTACTCTGCATCTTCAGATAACTGGACCTGCAGGTCTAGTAGTAAGTAGCAGATAAATGCAGGTTTATTGGCTTCAATTTGAGAAATAATGGGCTAGGATCTCTCTTAGATGTGGACAAAGAACAAAGCACATATGTCCACATGCAAGATAGCTACAGTTCTTCTTCCTCTTCTTTTTCTCCTCTTTCTTTTTATCTTTCTCTTTTTCATAGGTTTTCTTTCTTGTGTTTTTCATTTTTTTTCTTCCTTAATTAGAAGCAACATCAACTAAATGAATCATTCTGCTGCTGTTATATCATGTCTGTCTCTTGGTCTTCATGACATGCTTGCATAACAGTGCCTCCCAGGGAATAGGGAACCCAACACTCTTCATTAGCATGCATTTCTTGCATTTGAAGCTGTAGACTCCTATTTGGCTTTCGTGCTTCTAACATTGACCCACCCCACTCTCTGTCATCTGATTTCCAGGAAGGAATCAGGACATTTTCATTTAATAATGCTAGTTATACTACAGCATTCTCCTCCTCAGAAGTATCCATTGACTTTCCTCACAGAAAAAATATCTAGGACCAAGGAATCTTTGTCTTAGAGTGAGGATTACATGATATGACTGTGTCTACCTCTCTAGCATTGTATTTTACCACCATGCTCACTCTGTCAGCTTGGCTGGCGTCTCTTCTTCCTGCGCATTACAAACAAGTTACGGATCAGGGACTTTGCACTTCTTCTTGTCCTTTTGTGGAAATGTTCTTGCTCTAAATAGTTGCATGATTCATTTCCCCTCTTCATCTAAGCTTTGTTTAAAATTAAGCAATTGCTTTCTATATGTTTTAATTCTTTATCCACATTGTACCTTGTCATTCTTAAATCCCCCTTTTCTATGTTCTTTTTTTTATAGCTCTTGCCACTACTTGATTTATTTATTAATATGCATGATTGCTTATTTTCTATTATCCTTCATAGGTCAGCTCTATGGATGGGATGATTTCTTGTATTTATCATTACACTGCTTTATACATGGTGTTAAATAGTTAATGAAAAGAACAGCATTTCTCAGCTTTAACAGTATTGATATTTGCATTGGATAATTACTTGGGAGAAGAGGACAGGATGTTCTGTGTGTCACAACATATTTAATAGCATCTCTAGATACTAGTAGACTCTCTAGTCATTATTTGTATATATATAAAAAAATTCCTTTCATTGCCAAATATCTTCTTGGAAGCAAAATCTACCTCCAGGTAAATACTGAAGTAGAAAAAAAAAAGTCATTGTGTAATTAATATTACTGCTTTGTGGTCTTTATAACATTTCTTTTAACTCAGATAGATACATCCCCTCCACATAAAAAGATGTGAAATATATATAATGGTAAAGCTACAATGAAAATTTCCAAATCTCAACGAAAATACTTCTGTGATATTTTCATAGCAGAAGTCAACTAAAAGAACATCTGTTGAAAAAAAAAAAGAAAGAAAGAGAAGGAGGGAGGGAAAGGAAAGAAAGGAGGAAGGAAGGAAGGAAGGAAGGGAGAAAGAAAAATTGTCAATATCTCACCACAAGTCTTAACAATTTACTGAAGAAAATACCATCAGAGTTATTAATTTTCTACACATGTTTTAAATATTTGACCCATTTCTACTACTCTAAGGCTCTGGGCTTGCAGAACTTGGCAAGAATAGTTACTGACTTGGATAACAATGGCTTAATTTACCTGAAAGAGATCTTGGCCTAATTTGTAATCATTTTCCTCTCCTCCCATGACTGGAATTCCCTTACCTTCTTTGATTTTGACTCTCCTCTAGTTCTACAGTGTGCCCTTTGATAAAGTGTCAGGAGAAGGTTGAGTCAAGAAAGTGCCTGTGCCTGATTATGATTTCTCATGACACTGGGATCTTATGATCTGGGGTATGCCCAAGCTGTTTCCCAGTGTCATCTATATTATTGAAGAGATGAGATTATATGAGGATAATTGGAATTGATCATAATTTCAATTTTCCAACAATGCATATTCTCACTCACCAAACTACTACTACCATACAAAAAAACAATAATAATAAAATGCTTGTACCCCACGTATGTGTTATTTGAATTATACACATTATTTAAATTCCACTCACCTTCATGAGTAAATTTTAAGTCATGTGTAGAAGTATGAACTACTTCTGTGTTTTTTTTTTGCTTTTTTTTTTTTTTTTTTTGCTTTATGAATAGATCTATCATGGTCATTGTCTTTTCTCTTTTAATTCAAATTTTCTATTCTAATTTCTTTTAACAACTCCAAATGCTTTCTATCTGCAAAATTTTTTTCATGTTCACACCTCGATTATATTTCTTTGCATTAAAAATAGAGGGCGTGTTTAAAGTGTATTAGTTTACCATGATATGATTGACATTTATTACATTGTATATTTTAATGTATAAGTAGTTAAGTTTTGACATCCTCCTCTGAAACCTTCCTCATATTTAAGACAGTGAGCATAACCATCACCCCTTGAGATTCCCCATGTCCTATGCCACCCTTCCCTCTTTTCCACTCTAATTCCTCCTGAGGAAAATCCTGACCTGAATTCTAATTCTATAGTTTTATTTATATTCAATAGAATTTTATAAATTGAATTGTATGTAAAACATGTATTATTTTTACCATGATCTTATTATTCAGAATAATTATTTTGAGATACACTCAAGTGTTGCATGTATTAAGCATTCACTTTATTTCATTTTTGAGTTGTAGTTCTTTATTTAGACCTGCTATAAGTTATTGACGTCAATGAACATTAAGGTGGTTTCTCATTTCTACCAGTTAAATATAAATCTTCTATAAACATTCATGTCCATGCCTTTGTATTGATGTATGCCTTCATCTTTCTTGGTTAAATACCTAGAAAGGTCATATCTGGCTTGTATTACAGGTGTATCTTTGAATTTCTTGGAAACTATCCACATGCTTTTAGTGTAGTTGTGCCGTTTTATGTTCTCATTAGTGGTGAATGAAAGTTTCAGGGTTTCTGCTGGTTTGCCAACATAAGCTGGGTTTTTAAAATCCTAACTATACCAAGAGATGTGCGGTGGTCCATCACTGTGATTTTAACAGGCATTTCTGTAATGATCAATGTTGTTTGCCATCTTTTCATGTGTTTATTTGCCAACCAAAACTCTACTTCAAGAAGTGCTTATTCAAATCTTTACCACTTTTTTTCCAGGGAGGGTTAATTTTTTAAATAAGTTTTTGGAGTTCTTTGCACATTCTATGTACAAGAACTTCATCAGTCACAATTTCAAGTATTTTCACCCAGGCCATAGTTTTCTTTTTCTTTTTTTTTAAACACCTATAATGGAATTTGATTCATCTTTAAAAAAGAAAATTCTAATAATTTTGAAGACATAAGTAAAAAATGGCATAAAATAATAAGATCAAAACAATTTTCCTTATAGGGAGTACTAAGGAAGTTGAGAGAGGTAGTTGTCAAGGCCTAAGTGTAATAGAAAATGAGTTGTTAAAAGGGTATAAAGTCTTCATCTTTTAAGATGAAAGGACTTCTGGACATTCATTGCACAATGTGAACAATTAATGAACTCTGAACTTTAGTTAACATGGTAATAATGATAAATTTTGTTATTGACATTTTAGAATTTAAAAAAAAAATTTCCCATTGACAAATCAGAGCATACTTCTGTCTGAAGTCTTTCAACATTTTTAAGTCCTTTATCTGTTCTTTATCTGGTATGATTTTTTGGTTCTGAATGAGGTAGAGTTTTGGTTAAAGACCTTCACACATGAACTCCATTCATAAAGTCTTTCTCCATTGTGAATTCTCTTGTTTAATGAGGTTCAAGTTGTATCTACTTTCCCACATTCATTGTACTCATAAAGCTCTTCTCCAGTGTAAAATCTCTGATGATTAACAAGTGTGGAACTGTCCATAAAGAATTTCCAACTTTTGTTGCACTCATAATTTCTTTCACTAGTATCCTTTTTTTTCTTTGTCAGTGAGCCTTTATTTTGATTGATTGATGGATTGATTTATATGCAGTGCTGAGAATTGAACGCAGTGCTTGACACAATCCCAGCTCTCCTTTTTTTTTCCTTAACTGATTAGGTTTTATTTTTTTCTATTCAAATAGAAGATTTTAATTCTCATGAAGCCCAAATTATCATTTGTTTTTCTTTTGTGGTTGTTTGATGTTTATGGTCATGTCTAAGAATTCCTGTTTACCTCAATTTTTGTTTTCTTTCAATTTTTTCTTTTAGTATCATTTCTCTGAAATGTTATGAAGTAAAGTTTTTGTTTGGTAGTGAGTGTGTATCCAACTTATTTTTGTGTGTTTATATATGTATGTTTTGTAAACAATTAAACCTGGGTCTGGGGATGTGGATCAAGCAGTAACACGCTCACCTGGCATGCGCGGGGCTCTGGGTTCAATCCTCAGCACCACATGAAAATAAAATAAAGATGTTGTGTCCACCAAAAATATAAAAATAAATATTAAAAAATTCTCTCTCTCTCTCTCTCTCTCTCTCTCTCTCTCTCTCTCTTAAAAGTAAATAAATAAATAAATAAAAAGAATTAAACCTGGCTCAAAGGGTGGTCTCATCTCTATCCCTGGATTGAGGGAGTTGATCTAAATCAGACCTGAGACTAGCATCTTTGTTTAGAATGGCTGCTAGCCATACCAGATTCTCTCCATTTATATGACTGCTTCTTTTTATTTTTTTATTTTTTAATACTTTCTTTCAGTGATATTTTATGGTTTTAAGTATAGAAGACTCGCCTCTCTTTTTCTTTTTTTTTCAGATTCATTTCCTAGAGTGTTTTATATTTTACCTAATATGGGTGGAATTATTTTAATTTTATTTTAAAATTATTGTATAAATAAATCAATTGATCTTTATATATTAAAACATTTTGGTATTTTGAAACCACTGTAGATACACCTGCTAATTCCACTAGTTTATTAATAAATTCTATCAGATTTTATACCTATAATTTTTGAATAAAAATAATTCTCCTTTTCCAATTTTGATAACATTTTTTTATTACTTCCCTATTTCCACTGGATAGAACTTCCGGTACTGTGCGAATAGTAGCAGTGAGAATACATATTCTTTTGGTTCCTCATCTCATAGGAAAGGACATATATTCTTTTATCATGAAGTGTGATGTAAGCTGTAATTTTTTAAAAGACACTCTTGGTCATACTGAGGAATTTCCTTTCTATTTTCCATCTTCTAACAGTTTCTGTTGATAAATAAGTGTGTATTTCATCAAATGCATTTGCTTCACTATGATTATATTTCTTTTTTACTTTTCCTAATATGGTGAATTCATTATTTGATTTCTGAATGTTAAACCAACCTTGAATTCTTGAGATAAATACAAGGAATGTCATATCTTCTCAATATATTATTGTATTTATTTACTACAGTGCTGTTATGTAGCATTTGAGTCTGTGTTATTGATGGATATCAATATGTAATTATCTTCTGTTGTAATGTTTTTACCTCATTTCATTATCCAGGCAATGCTGACTTCATCATATCCATTAGAGAGCAGACCCTCATCTTCTAATTTCTGAAGAAATGTATGCAAATTTCATATTGCTTTTTATTAAATGTTTGGTCGATTGCATCATTGAGGTCTGTAGGCTTAGAATATTATTTGCTTTAGGCTTTAACCATAAATATAACCCAAAATTATTGTTATAGTAGTGTTCACCTTGTCTATTTCTTCCTGTATGGGTTTAGTAATTTTGTATTTATCAAGGAATATATCCATTTCATCTGCATCAGGGGTTGAAAAACTGTGATCCACAGCCTAAATCCATAAAGAAGGCTTGGGAACAATGTGTGTGTGTGTGTGTGTGTGTGTGTGTGTGTGTGTGTATGATATGCATGCATGCTCTGATTTTTAAAATATCTTTAAAGAGGTAAGTAATAAATAAGAAATGAAAGAAAGTATTCTGAAAGGTCCGAAATTTACATTTACTATTTACTGAAAATTTTAATTAACCATGCTTTGATTTTATTTCAATACAAATATTTTATTGAAATATGGATCAGTAAAAATATTTAGTAATAAATATATTTGACCTTTCAGAATACACTTTGTCTTTCATATTTTTAAGGAAATTTTACTCAGCCCTGTTCCAAATTGTTGCATTTATTCCACTGGGATTAATAATATACCTTGTTGTAGAATCTATGGTAATGCTTGTCCTCTTATTGCTGATATTGGTAATTAGAGTCATCTGTCTTCTACCAGTTACTCTCACAAAGCAATTATTTACTTTTTCTTTGGTTTTCTTAAAGAGCCAGATTTAATTTCAGGTTTTTCTATATATTGCTTGACTTCTATTTTATTATTTTTTGCTCTGATATTTATTTCTTTGGGGAGTTTATTTACTTATTTCTATTTATTTTTTAAGAATTCAAGATAATTTACAAAAATTTAAAAAAGGATTATTGAGATCATTCTTTACTAATGCAAGTGGTGCATCTATCAGTTTTTCTCAATGAATATTATTAGCTGTATTCAAAAAAATTAATTAACCATGTTTTGATTTTAGTTCAATTCATGTTACTTTCTAATCTCCTTTATGATTCCTTCTTTGGCTCATGATTTATATTAAAGTTTATATTTTAGTTTTGACATTTTTAGGACTATTACAGATATCTTTTCAGTATTGATTAGTAATTTAGTTTTGAAGTCTTGGGTTATAGCTCAGTGTTAGGACACTTGCCTAGCATGAGTAATCAAGTTCCATCCTCAGGACCACATAAAAATAAATAAATAAAATATTGTATTGTGTCCATCTATCACTAAGAATATTAAAAAATAATAATTGAATTTGATAGAAGTCAATGAATACACTTTGTATGACTGAACGCTTTTTCCCCCTCTACTGTGAGAACCTCTTCTAAAACCTGCTTTGTCACTCATTAATTATGAGATTATAAATCTGGATAGACATCACAGGTATTAACTTCCAGTCAGTGCCATGTCCAGTGTTCTCTCTGTGCACTTCAGATACTCTGCCTCATAAAATCTAACTGCCTTGGCCTCCTCAAACCCTCAGCTCCTCCCTTTAACTTAGAACAGACTCCAGGTTTCATCTGCATAGCAGCTGCCCTGTCAAGTCCCAAAAACTCGAAGTAGTAAGCTCATGCCATGTTGTTCTAACTCCCTTTGCTTCTAGCCTACCAGGATCTCTGAGCTCTCTTCCCTGCTATCCAATGTCCTAAGAACATTTTTAAGCATACTTCATCCAGTAGTTTTGTTTCTTTTCATCTAATCAATTTATACCTCTTACTACATTGTGGCTAGAACACATTGAAATAAACTTACAAACATGAAATATTTGCCAGATTTAACCACATATGTCATTCTGACTCTAATCAATACTAGATCCTAAATGTCCTTTGAATAAGTCAAATTTCTCATTTATTTTTTTCTTTACTTTTCTATCCCATTTTATGTATCAAGTCCTTTTAAATTTAAATCATCCCCTTACTTTTGGTGACAGTCTCTGTAGCTTGTTCAATTCATAGCATGTATTAAAACAATATGATAATTTTATGTGAAATTATAGTAGCCATCTCTCTGAATGCCTGCTTCACCAGTTTTCTTCTCACAGATCGATTCCCAGCTTACATATCTGTAGCTGTGTTTTACAAGATCCTTCACAGATTATCCATAGCTGATTGATCTTAACCCAAAAGTCAGCTAAATTAATTGTATCTTAGGAATTTGGAACTGAGACTGGCTGGGAATTAATTATTCTCATTGTTGGTTAACTTTATCCTAGTAGATACAAAAAGAAGGGAGAATGTTTTGAAAGAGAAAGATGAGAGAGAGGGGCCAAGGTAAGAAGAGGGGAGCAGAGGGAAGAGAGGGAGGAGGCAGAAAGAAGCAATAAGGAAGAGATAAGAAGAAAGAGAGAGAAGCGAGAGAATATAGTGAGTATTCTACAGAAGACTGAGAAAAGTTAAAAAGAAGAAGAAGAAAGAGAAAAAAGTTAGAGAAAAATAGAGCTCAAGGAAAAAAAATTAAACAGGATGACAGTTGAGGGTTTTACAGAGTACCCTGCTCTTGGTTATGAGATTTCTTCCTAGTCTTTTTGAAATATCTTGAAATGCCTGTACATGTTTTCCTCTCTTACCTAGAGTGAATCCTATTACCTAATGCCAATGAAACCTGTCTATTACAATAAATTACAATAATTGCCAAAACATAGTAACTACTTTTGAAAATCACTTTCTAGAAAGTTGAACAGATACTTGATTCCAAGATATCGACTGAATATAGACAACTGAAATTAGAAAGAGCAGAAGAGTATTCAAATTTGCAGTAGTTGCAAAAGACAGAGAGATTATATGATTCTTAAAATGTAAGAAATATTCTACTAATGAGAGTGTAGCAAGGTGGTCATTTCAGCAATGGGAAATATAACAGAGGGATGGTGGTAGAAGCCAGGAGAAGCAGCAGCATTCTAACTGCAGTGTGTATGTGTGCACCAGAAGACAGGAACTTGAATATGTAGTGGAGCAAAAAGGAAGGCTTTAGAATCTGACATTAGACTTGATGCCGTGGACATTGTTGAGAATGATGTTTTTTTCCCCACTTGTTTTTAAAGAGGATGACATGATGAAGGATGCTTCTAGAAGATTAGTCTGATAACAAGAAAGTAAAATGTTGATTAAAGAGCCTAGAACCTAGTTGGCAGTTATGCATTTGGAGGCTGTATCAATTAAAAGACTTAGTTTTAGGTCACAGAAAAATCTACATCCAACTGGTAGAGAGATATTCAGACACAGAGACCAGGAGAGAATTTAATTGAAGTATACTAGCACATACCTAAAATGTCTCTGAATAAAACTGAATTCAGAAAATGACAGTAGCAGTGTTTGGGGATGTAATGATTACATTAGGGGCAAGGGTTATTTTTTTTCTGTCATCTGTCTCATCCTGGTCCAATTCTGCAGCACCACATTGTCATATTTGTTAGTTCTGGACTATCTTGTCAGAGTAGAAAAATACCTGCAGGAGACTGAACATCAGTTCTCTGATGTTCATGTCTACCCAGAGTTAATGTGCACCTTCTTAGATTCATCCCTATAATCCTTGGCATCCTTCACATATGATGGACTCACCTGGAACGATACCTCTGGCCAAGAGGATATTGTTCTTTGATTATTAACATCTGGATTATGTACTTTGTCCATTCAACATAGAAAGGGATTTGACTTCGACTCATCATTACTATATTCTGGTTAGTTTATCCCAAGGGCACCTTTCAAAACATTACTTAAGAATTTTGTTATGAGAGAAACCATACCATTTGTCAGATGAAAATAATAATTTATAGGGTTTTCACCCACAGTAGCAGATTGAGAAGCCACAAATCCAGATTTAAGATTTTAACTAGAATTTTATTAAATATCCCAGAATGTACTGTTTATGATAAATTTTTTTTCTCTCTGTGAACTTTTACAACATGCATAACCCCTTGAAATCAGGAGTTTATAATGGAGATACGAATGCTACCTTAACTCTGCTAAACTGAACTGTGTTGCTGTAATAAGAAGAAAATGTATTTTTCTTTTGGATGCCTCATCATTTTTCCAAATCATGATTAGTAGGTGGCAGGACAATATAACACTATAACACCAAATTGTATGCAAAGGCTTTGAAATATGAATCTTTTGCCAGTGTGAGAGATGAAGATGACAGTTGTAATCTCTTCAGATTCATAATTTACCAAGTTGTAGGCAGGTTAGCAATGATTGATCATCCCTCGGCAGAGTGTTAGTAATTTAAAATCATTTTATTGCATTACACAAATGTGAAGTTTAAAAGTTTTAGACTGTCCTTATCTCCACCTTAAGCAACTCTTAGAAATAGGCTTACCTACGAAAGCAGGTGCATACAGGGAAAGCTTTCTGTAATATATGCCTCTCCTGTAGCTTATCAAGTTGTGTATTAGATATTACCCAATGGATTGTTCACAGCATGAAAAGTTTTCTGTTACTGTAAGGACATACATGTCCTACAGAATGAAGTATAGCAAAGGTCTATAGGTTTTGCTACCAAATAGTGAAATGAAATTTGTCACTGCCTCTGTAGTCAACAAAGGACACATTGAGATGAAATTATTCAAAGTGTAGTAGCAAGGCCAGAAAGACTGAACTCACTCCCTATAATAAAACCAAGTTTCTATTATGGTCTATCATAGCAAGAGGTGTTTTTCATTCAAAACCACCCAGAAAAGGCTTATGAAGACAGGTGAACAATGTAGATGAAGGGGTCTTCATTCTGGCTTTGTGTGAGCTTCTGCTTTATTATCACCACGAGAAAGCTTGTGAAATTGGTGTATCTTGGGCACAGTATGGGGAATGTCCTTGGAAATATCAAAGAACCTTTCCTTTAACCCTAAGCGCCTCTTTTCTTGCAGCATCTGTGATTCTCCTGCAAGGGGAAATTCTGAATGTTGCCGTGTGCTGAATCAGAGTTGAACAGTGTCAGCTGAGTCTGTGTCACTTTGAAAGCTAGTATGGGGCACGTTCCCACTCGCTGCGGGTGCTCCTCCTCAAGCTGCCACTGTTCCATAACCGCAATGCCTAAGGGTCCGCCTGAATGTGAATTAAACTGGAGGTAAAGGCCAATTTGCTACAGCAGCTTGCAAAGTGTAATTATTCTCATGACATTTCTCCATCCTATGGGAGTCAAGCTACTATCTAAGACCAGGTCTGACTCAGCCAATGGAAACTTTTCATGCAGAATTTTGTGATTCAAAAATGCAAACCTTTTTGCAAAGCCTGGTTCCATCTTGATGTGATGTGACACAACAGGAATTAGAGAAGTAACTCAGAATAGATTAGAAAGCTGTAATAGGTGATGCTTAGCAAAACAGGAGTCAGACAACGGTCCTGGTCCCACCAGGACTCTTCAGCTGGAGGGGGCTCATGGCATTGCAGCCATACTATGCAGGGGAAGCTGTGAGGGTTAGTTCCAGGGAGGAGTATCTGAATTCCTGTTGTTGGACCTTCAATGAAGTCATGCATGAGAGATCCCTGGATAGTGACAACAAAGAGATAATTTTATGTGTCATCTACCTGGGATTAGAGACTCTTGGCCTTAGGTGAGATATCTGGCAAGAATTCACTTCTCTGCTCAGAAAGAGGCTACTCGTGTTTGTCCCTGGAGATGGAAGAAAGTTCTGGTCCTTGTGAGATGATTGCCCAAGCAATCCACAGAGAATATTTAAGGGTATTTGGGGATGATCTTTTCTGTCATGTCACAATAACGAATTCATAAACTCCTCCCAACATCGCAAGTTGTCCCTCACATCCTTTTGACATTAGTGGTTACTGTAAAGTAAAAATGCCCATACAGTCTCGTCTCCTCAGTTAAATATTTCCCATAGTTCACGCTAGAGACCTTGGCATCGCCATAGTGAAGTGAAAACTTCCTGAATTCCATGTTTTATTTGTACTGGAGACTGAAAAAGCAAGCAGTCCACACTATTCTTATCATCTGAGTGTTTATAGAGTTGTTATAATGGAGACCTATCTGGAGATTTATTATTTCTTTTTCATTTTGATTTTTGTTTTTTTAAACAAGGGGATTCTAATTCACCTGGGTAGGAAAACATAAAGAAAAAAATATGCAAAAATATGCACACTTGCAACTACTCTGCCTTCAGAGCTCAGGTAGAAAAGGAGAGATGTGAAAGTTTCCAAGTAGATTTCAATCTCATTTCTGTGGATTCCCTTTCCTTTATCCTATTAACTTTTTCTTCCTCCTTTTCTTCTTAGGGCATACTGGCATTCCTTAAATGTAGCCTTTGTTTTTCCTCTTCACTTCTTTTCCTCTGCTCAAATTCCTTTCCTGAAGACATCTGCACTACCTACAAAGTTCATCATATCAGTGAGATTCTGCTACAGGGTAGATGCAGATGAGAGAAATGAAAAAGATAACATGGATGCTTTAGGCTGGAAGACCAAAAGGAAAGTAACCACAGATACCCAAGAACCCAATGCAGGGATGTTTCCAGGGAAACAGTTTTTGGATTTGAAATAAATTTAATTCTAGAGGAAGCTTGGTAAGCAGCAGGAGTTTTAAATATGTAGCATATAAGAACGGTCAGGTGGGATGGGTACACTCAGATGGGTACACTCGTAGAGTACAGGCATTATGAGAGGAAAAACAAACCAATTTGTAATTGGAGTTCTAGGCCTGAGGCCTGCCTGGAGTCCCAAGAACCCAGGTCAGGCCACTCACCCCAAAAACCAAGCAGAAAAGGTAATAGTGGCAGTAAGTAAAGAACTTCAATCAATATGGCCCTATTGGGAAAGTGAGATCAAATGTCTCAGCCCTGTTTTCCAGGTGTTACTGTTGATACTGCTGGTTATCAGTGACAAGTTCTGCTTCCTCACACGTTGAAGTGTGAACATTACAGAAGCACACCAAGACAAGCATATAAAGCAGGGTTTAATAAAAAGAGGTAATATAAAATAAAACAGGGGGCCATAGCTGGAATCCTGGTATCCCCAAAAGCAAGGTGTTCTGCTCTTTTTATATATCCTAGGATTCCTTTGTTCTCCTGCCCTCTTCCCCTTATCTCTCTGCTTCCTACATGGGACTAGGCCCAGGAATGCAAAGTAGGATGGCCAAAAGGTGGGAAACATGTTGGCTGAATGGGGAAGGGCAGGCTGGTGCAGACCAGGGTACACCAATTAACCTTTTAGCTCCCTGTAATGGAGGGGCAATTCCTGGAACAGGTTACCTTAGCAAAGATTGGAGCAGGGGCACGTTCTTGATAAAGGTGGAGGAAGGGTTCAGATGGAATTAACATTTCAATCTCTCAGGAGACTGTCTCCAGCTTCACAGACTCACTCAAAATTGGCCTCCTTGATCCAACCTGACTTGATTTACCTATCTTTACTGACAGGCTGTCTAATTCTGGGTATTGGGTCAGGGTTGAGAAGACTGCATAATTGAGTAGTGTTGGTCAAAACTGTGGTCTGGATGGAAATGATTTTAGCTTTGGTTCCGTGAGGTGGCTCTGGAAAGTTCTTATCGTTGAAGGATCAATGTCCACTTGTTACTTGGGATTTTATCAATTAGACTTGTGATCCTAGAAGGTTCTGCCAAGCTTAGAAATGAGTAAACTCAGCCATGTGTTAAGTCACTTGCTTAAAGTTGATCAGCAAGTCAAGTGACTGTGCGGGACAACCTGTCATAGTTCCCTTAGTAGATGTGCCAAACACACCACACACACACATACATGCGTGGAGACACACACACACATCTACTGGAAAAGGTGTAGGGTTGATACAACAGGAATACTTTTAATTTTGTGAAGAACTCTTCCTTACCCAACTTTGCAAGTGGCTGGACAAATTTGACTCATGAACTAATTCACTTCTAAGTTTCTTGCTTTCTTGGAGTATTTTCTCAAATTTAGCTAGCCTCGAAATACCTTTCCTCAACTCCACAATTGGATGGATTTTCTTTCTTGTCAATTATCATTTCAGTTGAATACTAAAATAAATATTTTCCACATTGCATAATGTGTCACCATTTTTCTATCTTCATGTTATAGTTCCTTCATCAACCTTCTATCTTTCTAGTAGTTATTTCTAGTTACCTTTTATGTGTACTGAAACCAATGCCATGTATTTGGATTTTTTAAAATTTTTGCGAAAAAAATTATTTAAACAATGGCATTGAACAAACCAGCAGAGAATTCAGTTGGCATCCTTGTACACATGTGTTGGGGGTGGCTGTGGGTTGGTGGATCCAGGCTGCTTTTGTCATAGGAAAGCAGTGAACTGAAGCTCCAAACCTCAGTTCTTCTGTCCTGATAAACTAAGGTGTGACAGGAGAAGTAAACGAGAGAATTTTAATATGAGTGAAATGGAAGTAAGGCTCAAGTAGAGAATTCTCTCAAGAGAGAGAATATGTGATCATTAAGCGAAGAATGACAAAGGAAGCAATGCTACTTCCAAATTCATTGCTGTTTAATGTTTATCAGAACTGGGTTCCACTCTCTGCACTCTTTATCAAACAGATGTTCAACTCCTCCTTCCCCTTAGGCTGGGGAATTTTTGAACCTTGTTCATCCTCTCTGGAGCTGTCATGGGAGCCATTGTGTTCAGAGTGGCTTCATCTACAAGTCAATCCTATTTTACTGTGCTGTAATCAGAGACTGTGTAGACGACTTCTTGGTGCACCTATGTAATCAATGAAATTTCCCTTCTGAAGTATACTGAGAAATTTATGGTCATAAATGCTATCTTTATAATGACCAAGGTAGACCCAGTCAGGAATTAGCCACATTGATCTTTCTTTCTTAATGTGATTTTAAAAAATTAATTAATTAATTAATTTTGTAGTTATACATGAACAGCATACCTTTATTTTGTTTATTTTTATGTGATGCTAAGGCTTCAACCCAGTGCCTCACCAATGCTAGGCAAGAGCTCTGTCACTGAGCTGCAGCCCCAGCCCCTTAATGCAATTCTTAATCAGTTCCCTTTGTTTCCACCCGTTTCTTCTCTGGGATAGCACACCTGTTGTTGTTCTACAAGTTACTTGATTGTTTATTAAACACAATTCAAAGAAACCCTGTTACCTTGCTATGTTACTAATTCACAACTCACTGTCATATAGTATTCCTTAACACAGTGACCTCAGCTTGGCTCAGTACAGACTGGGGTCAAATTTCTTAGCCTGTATTGATGAATAAACCAGTGGGACATGTTCTTTCCTTATTAATAGGAAATAAGCAAGACAATCATAAGAGGCACACCTTAAACTGTCATTGCATCAGATCTAATATACCACTGCTCAAAAAAATTCATATGTATGTTCCCGAAGTTTAATAGATGGTAAATTATACTTGATTCATCATGGAACATTCCAAGGGTAAACCTGGACAGCACTGCTACAGCAGTTCATGTAATTATGGCCAATATTTACTTTTCCATAATGAGACTTTACCAATATTCCAAAGGTTGATGAAGTAGATAAAACAACCAATAATTCTGATGATGTTGACTATCATTTTATAACATAAGTTACTTCTATAGCTTTTAAGTATTCAATTTAGAAAGTATGAACCACGGAACACAACATAGTAAAATTTATGTCTCACTTTTTGAATTTAGATAGAACATACTGATGTAATCATTATCAGTTGTGAAACATAAATATGTTATCTTACAATTTGTTTAGTAGTTCACAAAATTTCTAGGACCTACAGTATTGCATAAATATAGCATAATTTTTGTAAGATTATTAACCATAATGTACTTAAATGCCACTTATAACTTGTTTTGAATTGATTTTTAAAAATCAAATAAATCCCCTTTAGGGATTATTGACTCTGAACATTTTACATTTGCATGGTAAATTAAATGCAAACTATCCAAAATAATTTCCTCCATATTGTTATTGTCACCTTCTACTGTTATTGTCACAGTCAAGCTAGATTTTTAAGTAATTGCAAAGACTTATGTACAAAATAGAGTCATTGTTTTTAAGCAGCTTCCTTAGCAAATTCAACTCTTTACAGAGAGGATATGTAAAATAAAATGTCTATTCATCAAAGACTCCTAAAGCTTTCCCACCCCTCTGTGTCTCTCTAGCTGAGTGATTATAATGTTCTCCTTCTGCTACTGGAGGCTATAGTGAGTTACTTAGTTATAGTCAAGATAGAACTTTAAGGTTTTTAAATCCTATGCCTCTAATTAATAACTATTCTGTATTAAAACTAAGTTGTTCGTTGCACTGAAAAGGCAAAATCTGGTCTTGGTGAGCTGTGTATAACTAATCCTTCTGTGCACTCCCTTCATTGTTAGGATCATACTGTGAGTCTCTGGCTCAGGCTCAAAATAAACCCAAATGTGGTCTTGTTTTTGTCCAGACTTCCTCATTTAAGAAGATCCTTCATTTGGGCTTGTATTCTCTCAACTACTTTCCCTAAAACTCTGACTAATATCTTAAGGAAGAATTTTCTTCTCTGCTTTAGTAAGGCCCAGGGAGAATTCAAGTATTTTCACTTCCTTATTTTAATCTTTTCCTGGAAGTCTAGGGAAGGTTGCTGGGCTTCCTACCTGCTACTGCCTTGAGTTCATAACCATGCTGTGGGGATGGTGGATTGCGGTCACTATTGGTTCATAGGTACTACATTTGGGAATACCTGGGCATAGAGCAAGAAATGCTGAAGACATTGAACCTGCTAGCATCTCTGTGCCTCTTTACCACCTCTGACCACCAAGGTCATGTCTGCTATTTCTCTACCACATTGCAAGTCATAAGCAGCTTCACTTGATCAATCTCAGACTTGGAACTAAGTAGAGAAGGGGATTCTGTGATGTATAGTTTCCAGTGCAAGCTCCACAACAATTGAACCACCTTCTCAGCATTACAATGGGCAGAGAAGATTGGGGTAAGTGTTCAAAGAAGATCATGTGGAAGTGAAAATTGGCACTTCTGCTAATAGTTTGCAAAACAACCCACCCAAAGCAAAAACAATTTACTAGAAAGCATCATTTAGCATGATGAATTATATGTTTTAGGGAGAAACCATGTAATAAGACATTATAAATACACGTAGAGAAGCTAGAGGACATGACACAGATTAGGAAAAAGATGCTGTGCTTACCCTACTTCCCAGAGACTGATAATTAGATACAAAAATATTTCATTAGATTATTGCATGGATGCAATATATAACATGGATGCAATACGCTTTTATTGTTTTTAGATTTCTAAACAACTTTATGGTTACATTTGTTTTTATTTTTTATACTTTTTTTTTTTGCTCTTATGATCGGATCTGACTCTGATACTTATGATTTTTGTATGAAATCTCTACTGGGGATTTTCCAGTACCCATGAGAGCAGACCCAAGATTTAAACCCTAGTACCTGTTTTTCTCACTGGCACAAGAAGGATGTTTAATATATATTTTACTAATAAAGGGAAAATGAATAAATGTGAGTATATTTTAGATTTCTAGCCTTCATTCTTTTAGGCAATGCATATATACAATTATATAGCATATGCAATATATATACTATAAACACATATGTATACATAAGTGTCATGTATATGTACTCTGTCATACATATATGTACTGTCATACATATATGATACATATATGTACTGTGTCATACATATATGCATCATATATTGTATATGTGTGTATAATGTGTAATTCTCTAAAAATTGATTAATTATATTCATTATATTGATCATATTTATTATGAACTAAAGACATGAATAAAATATAGGACATAAGGAAAAACCTGATTTTATTTACGACTTCATTAATTACAAATAGCCTACTCTATTAATGCAGGTAACACTTTCATCATACTCTAGTCAATCTTTCCATGTATATAGAAGCACCTAATTTTTTTCTGAGATGGAATGGAAATTGTCCCTAAGTATGAGAAAATTGTAACAAGGTAATTTAAATGCTACACTAAGTAAATATTTAAGAAAAACTAACATTTGAAGTTTGTAGAGAATACTTCTCAAAATTTAATGAAAAAGGGAGAGCTTTAATAAAAATTGCCTTTAAAATTAATTGAGCTCCAAATATGACTGAGTTAGCACAGTAGAGTCTTTAAATGAGGCTATTCTAGTTTCAAGTGACATTCCAGAGCTCACAATGCCCAAGTATTTCAGCTTGACAAGTGGAAGAAGAAAATGCTACTTTTATAAGCAACATGAATGTTTTCATAAAATCAGATAAATAATCTCCACCAATCCTAAATGAAAAATCCAAATTGGAGGTATGTGCAATAAATACAATAAATATGGAAATTATTTCAGCTATGTAACATTTGCTAAAACGACTGTATTCAGTCAGGTTTCAGAAGTTACAAAGAAAAATACAAGAAATAAATTCAATTCATTTCAGTTAACAGTTAGAAAAATCATATAAATTAAATTTTTGAAACTATCCAAGGAAAAACAATTAAATAGATGGATGCAGTAAAGCATGACTATTAAATTTTCTATTTCGGTGGGGGTATTGGGCATGGCATATTATGATAAAGATCGGATTAGAAGTCAAAGAAATTTTTATTTTAAAAAATGAGAAAAATAACTTACATTATGTAATTGCCTGTTCTAGTTCTTGGCCTCCTGCCTTCTTTTTGCCATGCTCTAGTAAACTGTATTTTAGAAAAGGGCATAGTCCTATAGCATTTCACAATGTAATGAGATTACATATTTGTAGAATGTTAATCATGACATACTTTTCAACTATTGCCTGTAATGAATGACATTCTTTAAAATCTTTAGTGTTCTTTGTCCTATTAGTGAACTTAAAACTAAAATCACATGAATAAATATATATGATTGACATTTCCTTTGCAAGAAGATAATAAGGTGTTAGAACTGTGATGCAATGAGGAATTACATTTATAAGACACTTGGATGATGTTTGAGAAATTTAGTATTAAATTTTAGTTGACAGGATGGTGGTATAATACTGGATCATTTATTTTAGATGTAAATCTGGTATGTTGAAATTGAATATTTATAATTCCTAAAAAAATTGGGAAATTATCCTGGAATTTTAACTATATTAAGTTAAATTTAAAAGGTAGGATCAATGTTGGGAATGTTGACCCATTGCCTTATTTGATTAATAAACATGTTGCAAATCATGTTGGGTATAAGGAAAGCTTATGTGATGTTTTTACTCAGCTGTTGTGTTACTGTGATCAAAGGACCTGATAGGATCTATTTGAAGGGAGTAAAATTTTATTTGGTGCTCACAGTTTCAGAGGTCTGAGTCCATAGACAATTGATCCCATTGTTTTGCACCTGAGTTGATGCAGGAGGGTTTTGGGGGAGGACAGTAGTTGAGGACATGGCAGTCAGGAAGCAGAGAGAGCCCTGCTCACCAAGAACAAAATATGTACCCCAAAGGCACACCCCCAGGTACCCATCTCCTCCAGCCATACCCTACTTATCTATAGTTACCACCCAATTAATCCATAGTAGTGGATTAAGTCATCAATTAGGTTACATTTCTCATAACCTAATCATTTCACCTCTGATCATTCTTCATTGTCTCACAAATGAACTTTTGGTGGACCCTTCATATCTAACCTACAATATACAAGCACCAGTAATTCTTCCTGTGCTTGAGAAAATAATCTATTGATAGAAACTCAGTGTTTTTACATTTAGGAACTTTCTTTTTCTTTATTTATTTATTTAATTATTTGTTGTTATCTGATAACTAACATCAGGAACTTTCTTTACTGATAAAGAATATTTTTTCTGTGATTCCTACATCAGGAACTTTCTTTACTGATAAAGAATATTGTTTCTGTGATTCCTATTCAATGGGAAATAAAATTGTTGTGAGATACCTTATTCTTCTATTTTCAAATAGGAAGTGTAATTTCAACAATTTTATTACTACAGTATCCTGTATAATGGGCATATGGACTGTTAATTTGTCTTCTATTTATAGGTCATTGACTCATAAGGATTCATATCTAGACCTAATGGCAAGCATATTGTATTTCACACAGATATTGAACTGTGTTCTGTATACATCAATAGTATTGAATTTAGGAATTTCCTCTCTTGAAAAGGGGTTTTGTACAGATAGCAAATGATTCAGCAAGGAAACTAGCAAAATTTCAGTTATCTCCCTAATACACCTTCTCCATTTCATTTTTGGTTTTATAATTTTTAAGTGCTAGCAGGGCACATGACCACTAGCACAAAGATTTACAGTCCTGACCTCCTCTCAGGTGACACAGAAGATGGGCAATAACATTGTGAGCTACAAAATGGTGGCTACTTCACCTCTGCTCTCCAGATACCACAGAGATTCGCTTTTGCCTTGCCCTAACTGGAAACACATAAGAAAAAGAATTCTTAGAAATTCAGGTCAGACTAGTCAATCTGATAGATTACTAATCCAATAACAGTAGGTAAAGTAACACTGAAGATGAAGTCTATTCATCCTTGTGTCCTGGTTAGTTTTTGTCATTTTCTGAATTCCTAGATCTTTTTTTTTTCCCATCTGCTGCAGTCTGGCTGGGCACAAATCACGAGCCACTCACAGCTTTGTAGATTCAAACAGCAATTCTTTATTCCCGATCTCACACCGGCCTTCTACAAACACGTTCTGGGGAAATCCACGTTCTCTGCCCAAATCCACACCTCCACTGGGGTTCTGTGTCCCAAAAATACTGTCTGAATCCCTAAGAACTCAAGAGGAACTCAGGCAGCAGGATACACCCTATTCCCGACAGAAATAATCTTCCTAAACTGGGAACGCCCTAAACTTGGATTATCCTAAACTGGGAACATCCTAAACACAGATCTGCCCTGGTCCTAAGCAACATGGAGGTACGCTGGCAAGGAAATAGTCATACCTACTTGGCTAATGGCTCCCAGCATCTCCCCCCTTCTGATTAATTAAACAACAAGTAATGTGGCTTAAGGACTGTGCCTGGTAGGTTGTCCAATTCAACATATGGTTCTTACCCGTCATCGGAAAACTGACCTTTAGGCGTCAGCCTCCTGTCTTAGGTTGATACCACTGCAAATGGATCATACTCGTCACTGACTACCTGTCCAGCATATAGCCATTGGCCCCCAAATTTTAGACCATCACTAGCAGAATGGAGGAGAATACAGAAATGCCATGACACCAAGCCAATTGACAGCTCCATTGGAAAAATTGCATCACTGGTGACACCATCAGCAAAGATATGCCAGCATTACCACAATTTGTTACACCAAATGATAGTTACATAGTCCAGGCAAGTTCTGCAAGCAGTTTAAAGCGGAGGAATCTATCAATATGTCCATCTCCTCCCAAAGTCCGTTTCCTCCCAAAGTAAGTTGACTCCTTGATTGAGCATTACTTGTTGAGTTATATTCACTGATGCATCAGTTTATACAGTTTACTCTGATAGCTATCATAGAAGCTGTAGTTTGGTTTTATCTTTGTCTTCACTGGCACTGGGATGAAGATGCTAAAGAGACATTAACCTGAAAAGAATTATTAAATATAATGAGAAGGAAAGGTGAAAGTAAACAAACAGATCTGTTAACTTCCTTTAAAAACAATCCTTAACAGCTGTTTACCTGATTTAAATTAGTAAACAAACAGATCTGTTAACCACCTTTAAAAACAATCCTTAACAGCTGTTTACCTAATTTAAATTAAGCCATTTAAATCATGTGAATAGAAAAAAATAATAATTTGGATCCATTTTTCATGAGCGCTCCTCATATATGAAATATGGACATACGCACACACAGACATACAACACAAAACACAAGAGTACAACACATAAGACAATAATAAAAGCCTTGTAGCTTTACCTAGGTGAAATCTCCATTGCAATGTTTAAAAACTCCAGTCAAAAAATAAAACTGATCAGAAAAACATTAACCTAGGTTTGTATGAGCTCAAAAATAAAAATAGAACCTTATGATGTGGAAAAATGCAATAATAAAATAGATATTGAAAAAAAATCCTTGTTAATCACTGTCGCAGATGTAAGAATGGCCAAGCTGAAGTTCTGGATATCAGCTGTTATGGATTTGAGTCAAATCATCTTCTTTTTGATCTGTAGAAATTGCTTTAGTTAGTCTTTCTGGAATCCAAATCGGTTGCTGTTCTCCCTGTGGAAAAACACACAAACAGAGCCCCAACTCCAGACAATCACTGGGTCAGGACCTTTCCATTGTCCTGTTAGAATATCTTTCCAAAGTACTTTAGGCTTATGTACATTTTTTGGATACGTATGCCTTTCCGCAGCACTAAGTCCTGATGAATCCAAATTTAAAAAGTTTAGAGTAAAAAGGGTTATTTTAAGTTTATCTTTGGGGGATATATACCCCTTACCAGTTCTCTCCTTTTGCTTTAATAAGTACATTTAAATTTTTTATTTTATCCAATATTTGACTTTAAACTTCTCTCTTCTACATTTTTTTGTCTTGAATGTCTGTATCTAATAGTTGTCTTAGCTTTTTGTATTTTCTATCTGAAATACCTTTACTTTACATTTTAAACCATTTCTATCTTAATTCTATCTTCTAGTTTTTTTTCCTAAGGTTGTACATTCACCCTTAGTTGCTTTTTTTTCTCCTAGTTTTCTTTTGTTTCCTATTTTGTGGGTTTAAAATTTTTGTCTTCCTACATCTTCTCTATCTTCCTACATCTTCTCTATCTTTTTACATCTTCTTTACTTTTTTCTTTTTAACTTTCTATACTTCTGTCTTTAAAGTTTTTTTAGTTCAAATTTTTAATCTTCTTTATCTAAATATCTTTTATCCTATTATCTTCCCATTTTCATGTTTTTTTAAGTAATGCTTTTAAGAATAACTAGACTTCAAATGATGCAATCTTTTCTCCATCATGAAGGCATCTTAACCACCTTCAATTTAACCTTTTAAAGCCTCACAATTATCATCTATACTGTACTTTTAAATGTACTTTTTCACCACCTACAGCTTCACTCTTTTAAACGAGGCTTAGACTCTGTTTAAATCGCTTAATGTTAGTTTACATGGCTGCCCTTTAACCAAAGGCCTTTTTTACTCCATTAAGAAGCTTTGTCTCAATCTGCCATGTACAAATACCTTTATTTCTTTCTTTCTTTCTTTCTTTCTTTCTTTCTTTCTTTCTTTCTTTCTTTCTTTCTTTCTTTCTTTCTTTCTTTCTTTCTTTCTCAAGCTTTTAAAGTAAGTCTAGTTTCCTCAAAATCTTTTTAAATGGCATTTTACAACTTTTTACTTTACCACACAGAGATTATCTCATCTAGAAACATTTCTTTTTCTTTTAACCTTTCATATTAAAATATATTTTCACATCTTCAATCTTTTGACAGTAGTTGAGGACATGGCCGTCAGGAAGCAGAGAGAGCCCTGCTCACCAAGAACAAAATATGTACCCCAAAGGCACACCCCCAGGTACCCATCTCCTCCAGCCATACCCTACTTACCTATAGTTACCACCCAATTAATCCATAGTAGTGGATTAAGTCATCAATTAGGTTACATTTCTCATAACCTAATCATTTCACCTCTGATCATTCTTCATTGTCTCACAAATGAACTTTTAGTGGACCCTTCATATCTAACCTATAATATACAAGCACCAGTAATTCTTCCTGTGCTTGAGAAAATAATCTATTGATAGAAACTCAGTGTTTTTACATTTATTTTAAGGAATATGAAGGTATTTTAAAAACTAAAACTTTTTAAGTGACATTAACCACATCTGGCTATTTTTGCACTTTCTGATTTATTTAAGTTCAAATGTTCTAGATGTGTGATGGCCAATTTTATGTGTCAATTTGGATAGGCCACAGAACTCAGATATTGTTCAAACTTTAGTCTTGATATTTCTTTGAAGATATTTAAAGATAAGGTTAACATTTAAATGAGTAGAAGTGGAGTAAGGCTGATTATCCTCCATACTGTGGCTGGGCTTCATCCCGTTCTTGGAGCTCTTAGAGAGGAGGGAATTCTGCCAATACACTGCTTTTGTACTTGATCAACAGCATTTCCCTGGGTCTTCACCCTCCTAGTCCACCATGATCATTTTGTATGCGCTGTGCTAAGCCTCTGCACTAGCATAAGCCTCATATTTATTTATTTATTTTATTTAGGCAGTGCTGTGAATTGAACCCAGGGGCATTCTACCACTGAACTACATTGAGTTATATCCTCAGAGTGTTTATTTTATTTTTGTATGGGTTCTCACTAAATTGCCATGCTGTCTTTGAATTTGAGCGCCTCCTGGCTTAGCCTCCCAAGTAACTGGGATTTCAGGAATGGACCACTGCATATACAATCTAATTCCTTAAAATTCTCTCTCTCTCTCTCTCTCTCTCTCTCTCTCTCTCTCTCTCACACACACACACACACACACACACACACAAACACACACACACACACACAAACACACACACACACACACACACACACACACACACACACACGGTTAGATAGATAGGTAGATTGTAGGTTTGTTTTCTCTGTAGAACATTGACTAACAGTGAATTTAAGCAATACCATAGATTTATTCTGCAAACTTTGCTTCACTTTTCATTGAAGGCGCCATGGAAGTGACAGGCAGGTTGGTACTGGTTTTACTATGATTAGTCTCATTTTCTGAAGAACAAATGGACTAGGAGTTTATATGAGAATGATTTCTGGAAAATAATTTTGTTATGGAAGTAAGTTTTCTTTTAGTGATAAATAGTGGTATTTGATAAAGTTTCACTGCAGGGAAGGAAGCTGGAAGGAATTACTACTGACAAGAAGATAGATACTATTGAAGATTTTGAGTGATTTAATTTTATTTCTAAATCAGTCTAATGCTAAAATAAAATCTTAATCTAAATAAAATTTCAACTGTGTAAAAGAAATATTTTTGATTATTTTTATAACTAGAAATGTGAATTTTATTTTCATTTACTCTTTGGTAATTTGTTTTAGAAGGAAAAATGTGATACAATTCATTTATTCTTGAACTGTCAGATTTAAAATTGTATTGTTAATATGTTCCACTTAAAAGGAAATAACAAATATTTCTTTTCAGTGTATAGTTTCACCAAGTCAAGCAGATCAAAGTTTTTCTGTGTTTGAGTCACATCATTGAATAAAAAGCCCCAGGGACCATACATTCCACCTGTCTCTCCTCCCAGCATCACCAAAACTTCACCAGAATTAAAGCACTGAGTAACAACTGCTTTTGATCACACATCAAAAAGGCCATCAGATGTAAATTAATAATTCCTGTCTGAAATGAAATATTATCATTTGCATTTATAACCCTTGGTGACTGTTGAATATTGTTTCATTAATCTAGATGTTCTTGATTTACTTGATGAATTGCTGTATATATTTTGCACATTGACTACTGTATAAATAACCAAAAAAATGAGAAAACTTGAGAATCATCTCGAAAGATTAATCTTGTCAATCAATACAAATGTTGAGTACCTATATGTAACTAGATTAAAAAGGTTGAGTTAAAGTATCAAATATTTCCATTAACTAACTTTATCCAGTTAGATTATTCAGTATAAAATATAGTTTTTTTTCTTTTAGAATATCAATGAAAACACAGCTTATCATCTGCCTGCCTGCCTATCTGTCATCTATCTACCTACCTAATTACCTAGCTACCTGGATATTTCAGCAATACTTCAGCGCTTTACCTCCTAAAAATGCTATTTATAAAGCCTATTATATTTCCAGTCACATACTCAAAATACTCTTTCATCCTATTTTCCTGTCACAAAACAAATCATCAAGCACTATTACTGCAAAATTGCCATATCATTTTGAACGGTATCAAAATTTGACATGACTGTCTTGTAGAGTATTTGAATAGTACTATAGCAAATAGTTATTTCTCTTGCAGTAGGTTGAATTATAAATTAGCTCCTATATGGAATTGAGCTTTATATATATGATCACTTTTAAGACTTCCAATCCTGAGAGTACATTTTTAGGATGGAAAAACTTTTTTCATGTGCAAATCAATAGCAGATAAAGTCTTCAAGACAGGAACAATATCATGCCCAGGAGACTTAGGAATTATTGACACTGGCTTTGTTTTAATAAGGTTTTTGTTGGTGCAAAAGGAACACAAATGGTGTAAAGACTAGCATGTTGGTTAATGCACAGCCTTTGAAAACATGATAATCAGGCAGGCCTGTGGATTATAGTCCAGTCAGTGATCTACTCTAACAAAACTCCATAATTCTAGTTTTTGTCTAAGGAGGTAGAAAAGTATAGAGCATACAATAGAGCTGGACAGGGCTGCCCATGCCTATAATTCCAGTTACTTGGGAAGCTGAGGCAGGAGGATTAAATGTTGGAGACCAGCCTAGGCAACTTGAGAGACCCTGTTTCAAAACTTTTTAAAAGTGCTGAATATGTAGCTCATTAGCAAAGTACTCCTCAGTTCAGGCCCCAGAACCAACCAAATAAAAAAACAAAAGAAAATGAATAGATAAATAAATAGCTATAGTTATTTAAATTTAAATTAATTAGATTTTACAAAAATCAGAAGTTCAATTCCCAGTCAGCAAACCATATTTCAAGAGCTTAAGAGTAACACATGTTTACCATTTTGGTCAGCATAGAATACAACATTTCACTGAAAGCAATATTTTTGTTAAATAAAAATAGCAATTCCCTTTTATGTAATACTTTCATATTTGTGTTCTTTCTCATTTATTAGTTATTTATTATAAAACTAATGAAAAGAGAAAGTTTGGAAGTGTTATTTTGTTATTTCCAAGCGCAGTGTTCAAAAAAAGTAATTCTATAACATAGTAAAGACAAAATTAGGAACTTAAATCTTTTTGTGCTAAATCATAAGTAGTTGTTTTATCATAACATATATATATATATATCCTTCTAGCTATAAATTACAGTAAAAGACAAGAACCAGGAAAAATTATCCTAATTTTTTTGGAATGTATTAACAGAGCATCATTTTTATATATTCTCAAAGTTTATTTTGAAAAAGTACACCTATCTGTGTATAGATTTTTATATTTAGTAGCTAATTAGTATTAATTCATTATTGTCATATCTTGCCTATTGATAGCACTTAGCTAATACCATTTCTATTTTAAACTACATGCTCAATGTAAAATTCACCTCTTTGTTCATAAAAGAAATGAATAGAAAAAAAATTAATCATAATTTTTAGCAATTTGTTCATTGTTTATGCCACAATTACTGTACATGAATTAATAATTATAATTTCTGAACCTAATAATTTGTGCATTAATATTTTGTCCCTGTCATGTCTTTAATTTTTGCAATTAATTGTTTTAATAATAGAAAGGTTAATTGCACTATTCATCAGAATTGCTTGCTGTGAAATGGTAGACAAATAAGAACCTTACAAATAAAGGGCATACTTACTAATCAAGCCTGTCACTTCTTTAGAAAGTAAACTTGCTGTGACGGCCTAATAGATTTATGTAATTTGCAAAATCTAGAGTTTCAGAAAAAATCTGTTAAAACAACTGGAGTTGTAACAAAGCTATCAAATTTATAAATTACTTGCATCTATGTAAGTCTGGGTCTATGTATATGAATGTGTGATATATTTTAGATATTAGGTTGTCTCTCAAAATCTCATGTGTGATACAATACAAGAATGTTAAGAGGTAAAATGTTTAGGTTTGAGAGGTGTAAGCCAATGGATGATTTGATCAACTGGATTAATGGGGTGGTTTCTTTAGGTAGGAAGGATGTGGCTGGAGGAAATAGTTCACTGGGAAGTGACTTTGAGGTATATATTTTGTCTCTGGTAAACAGAGCTCTCTTCTGCTTTCTGGTGGCTATGTTTTGAGCTTCTTTCCTCCTCCACACCTTTCTGCCTGATTGTCTGCCTTGTCTCAGGCTCAGAGCCATAAATTTGGTTGTGTTTACACTGAGACCTCTGAAACCAAGAGCTCCCAAACAAACTTTAACTTCTCAAATTGTTCCTGCCAGATCTTTTGGTCATAATGACAAAAGAGTCAATTAAACAATGGTTGGAAACTCAGGACATATTTACACATGTGAACACCCATTAATTTAACTATGGTGTAGCAAAATGAATTCTATTCTAAATGTATAACGGCATACTCATTATCTTAAAATTATTAGTGTATGGTGTAATGATGATATAACATTGCTATAATAGATATAAAGTCAACAAATATCATTCCTACTTACATTGTCCTAGATATTTGGAATTTTTAAAAAGTATAATCAGTATGATTATAAGCTAGCCAACTTATCTCTCACCTTTCAATTCTTAAAAAGTACTAGAAAAGATAATTATGAAATGCAGTTTGTGTATCTCTAAACAGTGATTCATAAAGTTTCATCTGGCATCTACTGGAAAGAATGAAAATTAGGAAATATCTTTGGGTCTAATAGAGAGATTTAAAATAATAGTGTCTTAAATAAAGTAGGTATTTTTTTTGTTGTTAAATCAAAACTTGAATTGTAGAATTATGTAACACTTGTTGATTGATTCTAACTTTTGGGTCCAGCATCCTTCTCTTTGTCTTTCATCTACATAGTTGCTTCATGGCTATAAGTTTGTCACTGCAACTGCAAACTTTTCATCCATAGTCTAGAACCCAGGAAAGAGAGAGAATGTAAAGGGTACAAATCCTGCTGAGGTATCTCCTCAAAAGAACTTTTCAGATGACTCATTAAATGACTTAAATTATGCATACATGAACACAGATCTGTATAGATGGATAGATTAATAGATACATAAATTCATGTAAGTTTAATTATATGTGCAATTTTCACATGTGGAATTCACACATATCATTGGCCAAAAGGGACCCTCTTAAAGTCTCATCTACTATCTTCTAACAGTTAGAGGACATGACTATTTTGGGAATCTTTCCTGGGAAAATCTTTCCTTGGGAAATCTTGCACTAGATTTTTTTTCTTTAGTCAGCTTTTTGTTGTGATCATAAAATAAAAGTAGAAAATATTTATTATACTCATAGTTCAAATTTTTAGTCCATGGACACTTAGCGCTATAGCCTTTGGGCCTGTAGTGAAGCAGGGAACATGTAGTAGAGGGGGTCTATTAACCTCATGGCAGCCAGAAAGCAAAAGGAGAAAGAGAAGAAGGGACTGGAGTCCCAATATTCCCTCAAGGGCAACCCCCAATAACCTTCCATTAGGCTCCACAACCTAAAGGCTCCTCCACTTCCCAACAGCACTATAAACTGGCCACCAAGCCTTCAGCATATGGGCCTTGGGAGTCCCTTAAGATATAAGCCATTACAAGTCAATCCTCATATTCTAATGATCTATAAAACAGTTACCCAACCTACTGATGATACAGTGCTGAGTGAAAGTGCCATTTGGAAAAAGGGTAATGCTAAGCAATCAAAGTCCTTTGAATTGATCAAATATTCAGGAGCATAGTAGGAAACTATATGTATATATTCTAAATAAATCCCATTGTTCATCCTGTAGCCTTAATTCTGTACTTGCCAGGTTTCATGTCTCTGATCCTCCAGGCTGGATCCTGCCTGGCCTTGGAGAGGAAGCCCTTCCTAGGAGAAGCACACTTCCCTTCCTGTTGGTGGAAGTCCAGGACTGAAGGATTGCTTTTCACAGGTTCCTGTCAACCAGACTTGCATTGTCTTTTTTTTTTCTTTTTTCCCTTTCTCTCTTTAAATGCTTTCTTTTCTCCAATGACTTGGAGTGGAACTCTAGTTCCACTCCTTTTATTTCCAGTTCATTCCTTGGTTGAGGAACCAAAACCAAGATCTCATTTGATGTATCTTCAAGCTTCAGAACATTTGTTATTACTCCCTATTCCATCACCTCTGCTTTTGTTATGATCAGTCTTTTATTTTCTCTTTCCTAAAATTTATCCATTATGTCAAGAGCTTCATTTTGAGATTCTGTTTTAATCCATTGACTCTGAAAACAATAGCTTCAGTGGGTAGAGGGCTGCTTGTTCCTTGCTAGAAGGCAGGATACCAAATTTATTTCCAGTTGAATCTGCTGTCATGTTAAAGTTGAGCTATACAACCATTAGGATTTACAGTCCAAAAGCAGTTGGTTTTTGAGGGTGGTAAGATTCCTAATCATGGGACATCTGTCAACATAGATTGCAGAATGAGGGCAAGAAGTAGACTGTCCTTCCATTTCTGCTTTCATAGCAGTTTGCTCAAGTATTAGTTCCTTTGTTTTGAAGAACTTAACAAATATTGGTTAAGAGGGACACAATAAAGGCTAAGATAATCCCTACCACTTAGTTCCATGGCCCACCTGGTTCATTTTCTAAGTCATTAATGGATATTATGGCAACTGTTTCCTTATTATGGCAACTGTTTCCTTTCTTTAGATATAGCACTGTGTAATGCCATTTTGACATGAATTTTGCTATGCCACTTAGAAGCATTAGTCATATACCTGGCCCAATATATGGAGACAGAAAAGCATGTGTTTCCATGCAGTGAAAAATGCTAGTTGTGTTAAAAAAGAACTGCCTTACCCATTTTGTTTTGATGAGTAATTTTCTATAAAATTTCTTATATAAAGAACAATGCTGCTGAATGATAATAGAAATGTTAATTGGTTAGAGGCAAAAGAGAAGGTATTCACCAGCTTATATCATTCATAGACAAGACATACCTCCCAATTATGTCATTCATCATTATTCTGAAGAGTGAATCAACCTTACTGCATGCCATGTGCCTTACTAGTATTGACAAACAAGCATGCAAGAAGATTAATAAAATCCTCACTCTCAGAAACCCTAAAATATATCATGATATGCAGTCAAAAAATTGATTTTGAAAGAGAAACTCATGTAGTTATAACAAATTTGGAAGAAACAAATGAGGGCTAAGATATTGATAATAAAGATTTATTGGATGTTTCTTCTGTCCTAGACAGTTTTAAGTACTCTTATTTATTAAATAGTTAATGACAAATAAAAACTATATAAAGTATTATTATATTCACTTTACAGATCATGAAACTGAGGTACAGAAAAGGTAAATAAGTTGCTCAAACCACACAATGATTGAGGACAGAATCACATTAGTTTGGTTATTTTATTATGGAGCTCACGCTCTTATCCAGCCTTTTCTGAGTCATTAAGCTGAACTTTTTAAAGAGAAAGAAGAAGTGAAATTAAAACCTGTGCTAAGACTAGACAGAGAAGATGGAGTGAGCCATGAGGAATACGAAAAAGTGACTCAGGCAAATAAAATCATGTGTAGGAGACTCTCAAGATGAGAACAGGTACAGTATGTTCATCAAGATGAAATAGGCCAATATGTTTGAAGAATTGTGAACAAATGAGGCAATGATGGAAGGATTGAAAGAAATGTTTAGGACATAGTAAAATGTAGATTTATTCCAGGTGGAAAGGAAAGCCACTGAACAGTATTAAAAACTAATTTTTACCTGCCAGACATTGCTTTCCTTCTGATGATGTTTTGAAGTTTTTGGAATATTTTAGCAGATAGTTAAAAAGGAGACAGTCTCTAAAATCATGGGATCTGGTCATCCATTTCTTGAAAGAAAATCAACTCAACATGATTTTGAGGGGAGGCTGCCCAAAGGAGGAGAAAAGAAGAGGAAAAGAGGAGAGAGAGAAAAGGAGAAGGGCAGAGAGGGAAAGGAAGAGAACAGAGGGGCAGAGGGAGAGATAAGAGAAGGAGAGGAAGAGATCAGAGAGGGAGAGGGAGAGGAAGAGAGCAGAGAGAAAAACAGAGCAGAGAGCATGAGAAGAAAGAGAGCAGAGAGAGGAGAGGAAGAGGGCAGAGTCACAAGTTATTTTTGATTCTTTAGACAAAACAACAACAACAATAAAAGAATGGATGGGAAGTCAAAGGAGCATCAATGATAGAAATGAGCAGTGATGTACAGGTGGACTAACAAAAATTTGAGGGACTGGTATAGATAGAGATAACAATGACTTCTACTTTCAATCTTATGCATAATGTGATGTTTTCTGTTCTTTTCTGATGTGAATTTGTACAATGAGTAGTTTCTTTAGCTTTCTATGAGATATCTGAAAGAGTGCAATTTTGTTGAAATTCAAGGAAGAAAATAGCAAGGAAATATTTGGAATGAAATATTATCCCTCTTTCAGTGTGATATGATACTCTAGGTAGACATATCCTAATGTTTTATTCACCTTTCTAGGACTCATTTACAGTAAAATATACACAGGATAAATGTTATATAAATTACAAAATTGTTTATAAAACAAAACATTATGAACATAATTAAGGCCAATCTAAAATTTCCTGACTGACTAGCCTGCATAAATAGTGAAGTAAATATTATTTACTGATTTTTTTAAGGTACATGTAAACAACTGGAGTTTGGGGAAGTAAAGTTCATTGAGTGCCTTTCTGTTTCCTACTAACACTTTTCCTTCCATATATCTCTGATTCAGGAGATTTTTAAACATATACTTCTGGAACCTTTTGAATTTATGTTTTTTAATGCCTGATATACCTGTTATATTCTATTTATCCATGTCCTTGTTTAAAATCTAGCTACTTTGAGAAGGGAACTTCCTCAATGTGTTAATGAATGTATCCCCCAAAATACAGCTAAATGTTACTTTACAATGAAACAGGATGGAGACAAGAATGTCCCTTCCCACCACACTTTTTCAACGTTGTACTATAAATCTTAGCTAATGTAAAAGTAAAGAAAAGGAAATAAAAGGGACATAAACTGGGACAAAGAGAAAATTGTTTTAGGTGACATGATTATCAATGTAAAATATCAAAAAAGAATTTACTAAACAACAACAATAGAAGCCTCCTGGAACCATCATGTTATTATGGCAAGATGGCAGGCTAAAAAGTTAACAAGTAATAGCCAATCACTTTCTTAAATACCAACAATGACCATGTGGATATTGAAATGAAAGTATAATACAATATACATTTGCTCCCCAAATTGAAATGCACAGGTATATAACTAATAGAATAAGAGATGGATGTATAATTACGTGAACAAATGACCTGAATGAACACATCTCAAGAGAAAAAAAAGCCTAAATAACTAACAAATATATCTAATCAATACCCAATACAATTAATTGTCAGCGAAGCAGAAATGAAACTACAATATTATCTAAACTCTTACCCCAGTTATAATGGCCATTGTAAACATACGTGTGTGTGTGTATGTGTATATGTGTGTGTACAAAACATGCAAAGGTGTAGAGTAAAAAGAAACACTGGCAGATTAATATAGGTGTCTACACATTAGTATAGGTGTCTACAGATTTGCTTAATCTGAATATAAAATTTAAAAAAATGTGAAACTTGTAGAATAATAAGAGAAAAATCTAGATAACCTTAGGTTTGTTGGTTACTTTTTAAGATCACCACCAAAGACACAATCCATAAAAGAAATAATTGATAATCTGGGTTTAATTAAAAAAAAATCAGTATTTTTGAAAGATACTATCAGAAAACAGAGAAGACAAACCACAGACTGATAGAAAACATTTGCAAAGAATGTATTTCAATAAGGACTATTATGTAAACTATATAAGAACTCTTAAAATTTAACAATAAGAAAACAGCCTAAAAAATGGGCAAACATCTGAGCAAGTGCCTTAACACAGATACATACAGATGACAAATGAAAAAATGTTTGACATCTTATTAAAGAATTGCAAACTTAAACAATAATATACCACTATATCCACTCCAGAATGGTTAAACTTCCAAACATAGACAGCATTAAATACTGACAAGGATGTGGAACTACAGGAAATTTCAATCAGTGTTGGAAATATAAAATGGTCCAACCACCTTTGGAATCATGTGGCACTTTCTTAAAAAACTAATCATGCTTTTACACATGACCCAGCAATCGCGCTTTTTTGTATTGACCTAAATAAATTCAAAACTTTTATTTGCACAAAAACAGCACACAGGTGTTTATAACAACTTTATTTCTAATTGCAAATCTTGGAAGCAATCAAGATGTCCTTAAGTAGGTAAATAGGTAAACTGTGATACATTTAGACAATAAAATATTATTCAGTGCTCAAAAGAAATGAGCTATCCATGTTCCCAAAAGACAGGTAAGAAATTATTTAGTGAAAAAAAATCCAATCTGAAAAGCTGAACACTGTATGATTACAGTGATATGACAGTCTGGAACAGGCAAATCTTTGGATCAGTAAAATGATCGTGGTTACCAGGGGAAACATGGAGAGGGGGATGAACTAAGCATGGAGGATGTTTAGCACAATGCAACCATCCTGTACGATCAGTGTTGAACACATGTCATTATATATTTGTCAAAAACATAGAAGGTACAGCAACAAGTGTGAAGCTCAGTGTAAATTGTCAAATTTGGGCAGGAGACTGTGATTGTGCAGAAGGTGTGGAGAAAGTTTGAATTTACTGCCTAGCTTTTCTGTGAACCTAAAATGCTATAAAAAATTAAAACTGTTTGTCTTTCTGGAAACAGTTTGTTTAAAACACTTTGAGACCTAGGTCAGATGCCTGTGTTAACCTCACAGTATGCTGGGGTCAGGCACAGTGCTTTCAACTTTGGACACACTTGATAAACAGGAATCATACATTTCTTCTACACAATGTTATGGATAACTGTCCAGATTATATGTATCATATTTTGTTAGATATTATATTTTATGACAAACAGAGGGGATTTAAGATGAAGATAGAAGGCTAATGAGGACGAATATAATTTTTTATTTGATCATTTTTATTTTTTTATACATTTTAATTGTAGATGTGCACAGGAACCTTATTTCGTTCCTCCTTCCTTCCTTCCTTCCTTCTTTCTTTCTTTCTTTCTTTCTTTCTTTCTTTCTTTCTTTCTTTCTTTCTTTCTTTCTTTCTTTCTTTCTCTCTCTCTTTTCTTTTCTTTTCTTTTCTTTTCTTTTCTTTTGCTGAGGATCAAACCCAGTGCCTCATAGGTGCTGGTTGAGTGCTTAACCATTGAGTCATAACTGCAGCTAATTCTCCCATTCTTTTAAATAAAGGTCTTTCTAGTTCTTAAAAAAATGATTTTACTTATTTATAAAGTCATATATATATTTTAATATTACAGGCTTAACTGTCTAGCAAGATTGTGACATGGATTGTTTGTTATAGAGTTTGGATATGATAAATATATATTTTCTTTTTTTATTTAATTGATTTTCTTTTTTAAATACATGACAGTGGAATGCATTACAATTCTTATTACACATATAGAGCACATTTTTTATATCTTTGTATATAAAGTATGTTCATGCCAATGCATGTCTTTATACATGTACTTTTATTTTAAAGTCTTTAAACATCACTCTACTTTGCTGGGATAAACCTACTTGATCCCATTTTTGTGTTTTTAATATGATGACAAATTCATTTGAAAGGAGTTACTTAGGACATCTGTACTTAAATTATGAAGGAAAATCAGATTATTTACTTTTTGTGTCAGGTGAACATCAAAAATTTTTATGATGGCATTGTTATCTTTAAAAAAAGGACACTATTACATTTTCCTTGTGCTTTTAAATATTATTCTGTATTATAGGAATGAGTTATCAGTGGACTTTTTCCCTAAGAGTATTTATAAAAAACTCTATAGGAAAGAAAAATATTTTGTTGTGATTCTGACAAAGCTATTGATATTATACATTAGTTTTGTACTCAATCTGAATTGATTTTAGTAATGTCAATTATTCTACCCAAATCTTTCATTTAGGATTTTCTAAGCATTAAGTATATTAGCATTAAGTTAAATATGACACTTTTTTTAAATCTAGAGTTGTTATTTCACTTTATCTTTCAAAAGCTATTATACTTGTGTTTTTTTTCTTTTGTTAATTAGATTTGTAAATTTAAAAAAAAATTCATAGTGTCATCAGTTTCCCTGTTTCCTTTGCACTGTAATTCCCCATCTTCTTTTTCTTATTTTATTTTTGTTTGCCTTATTTTTTTGGTGTGTGTGTTTTCTAAAATTACATTATGTGTTGATTTGGAAGGATTTGACACTATGAATTTTCCTCTAATTGAAGCTTTGGACACATTCAGAAATTCTAACGCAGTATTTTCAAATTTTCTAAGAATTGCCTATAATTTCAAGCCTTGAGAATGTGTTTTAGTTACTTAGAAAGATATAATTAATTTTTAAGTTGCTGAATTCATATTATTAATCCTTGGTTCTATTCCATTATGATCAGAGAACTTACGTACCAGTAACCCTAGCTGTTTCTGAATTCCTTTGGGCTTTTAAAACTGATAAATGGAATTTTAGGATTGGTTTACTCTATATGTGTTTGGTAAAATTACTCATCTTATTTTTTTCCAACTTGTTAATAATTCTGAATTTAAAATGGCATCAAAGTGTGGAAAGAAGAAAATATTTTAAATGCACAGTTTATTTTGAAATCTATTGCTTTTCGGTGCCATTTTTTCTATATTTCTTATAATACATTAAGCTTCATTTTCCCGAGGTGGCTTATCTAAACTGACATGTGCTACTGTAAGGTATGATATGTTTATTCAGAGTTACCATCTGGACCTTTGATAGAAGGTCTTGAATTTCTGCTGATGTGACAAATCAGAGCTGGAAGAGCTCTATTTCAAATTGTATTTCTACATGCAAAAACCAAACTATTGACAGATTTGGTCTAAGCCTGAAAAATAGTATCTGGTCAGTTCTGTCCTGTTCTTCTAACTTTCATTTGCACTATGATGGACAGCATTATCACTAATAATTACCTCTTTGAGTTTAATAATTATTATTTTCTCTACCAGCTCTTTGTTTAAAGGGTAGGAAACAGTATTTCAGCAAAAGTTAAAAAGAAAACTATTTCATGATTAATGCTTTAATCTCAAAAGAATCTGCATGAATTAGTAGCAGCAACATTTATATTTCAGAATAACACAGAGATTTCCATATAAAGAACACCAGGTGAATCAATGTTAGTTAGCACCTGCAAGCTAAAAATTCTGAGAGTCTGCCTGGTTTCTAGCTTGCTGACCTTCATCCCTGGTTTGCAAAAGCACAGAAGTTTTTCTATTGATCGACCCCAGAGTAAATATAAAAAAATGTATTGATGTACATCCACACCACATCCATAGAACACTGTTTTAGTATCTACCAAATGGACGGTAACAAAGCCAGGGTTAGTTTTTTTTTTTCATGTTTACAGAGTAGACTCAAATTGGAGGAGGAACATGTGTGGAAATGAAAATGGAAATGCCACTCAGAAATCATGCTTCAGTGAAGTAGGCCAAGTTAAATGCTGGTTGTTAATAGCACACAGCTAATTATGCCTCTCTTTCTGTCTTTCACCACGGTGTACTTACACACCCCAAATAAGAAATGGAACTTTTTGACATTTCCTAATATTTTAAAGTGATAAACTGAAATTACCCTTTGGAAGCATAATTGTTGGTAATAAAAAGCTGCTACATTTCTCTACTATAAAGATGTGTTGAAAGTGGCAAGCCGACTTTATGCCTTAGCTGTTCTTGTGCATCAGTTAAATTAGAATGCTTTGATATGTTAATTATTTATCATTTTAAATAATGCATCTTCTAAAATCAAAGGAACACATAACCTATAATTTATTATTCATTTAGCATGAAAACTTGTCTTTATGTGGCTGTTTCTTTTCTAGGTACAGAATTTCTGTTTTGATGTAAAACTTATCAACATATGGCTTCCAAGTACAAGATGGAAAAGCTTATTTATTAAATAAAAAGCATATTAAGCCTCCACCATTTAATCTCCTGTGCTGTTTTGCCATTTTGTATATCTTAATGATATTTTATATATCCATTAAGTATATATAGCCATATATATTTTTTTATAGAGAGTATAAAATATGTGTGTCTCTGTACATAGATGAATCTTAATATAGCTTTATATTCATAATTAATTCTAATGACATGGGACACTAAATATTTGTATTTAATTTTTGTGGCAAAATTCTAAGGCATTCAATATTAAATAAAATTGGATTAAATCTATAGCAAACTGAAGTGAATAGAAGGTTCTCTATAATAAAATAATTAAGTAGCATTTATTTACTTCTGATAGACAAGATTCCACAATCTTGTTCTAATGGGGAAATATAACAGAAAAGCAATGAATTCCAGACCTCCATGCTCTACAAACAGATTAATAAATGATCTCTTCTCTTAAAGAATTGAGAAAGATACAGTTTTATTGATTGTTGATATGCATTTTAGTGATCAAAGAATAATGTAGTAAACAGCCAAAAAAGAGCCTCCCTAGTTGAAAATCTATGTATTGAATAGCATTTATCCAAAATTAAAGTAAAAAAAATCAGAGGAACATGTTCTCACATTCTAGGTTTTTCTCAGTTCTGTTTAATGCCATCTTATAAGTTCGAACTGTCTTTTATCACACAACCCTTCCCTTTGGGATTCTTGGCGACATCAACTGTTGCACTCCATTTATTTCTATGCCCTTCCAAATTAACTTTAGAGCTTTTTAAAAAAGGAGACCCACTCTCCTCAAAAGCTTACTGTTTTGGGTGGCATTCCTAAAGGGTAACTCTGCTGGATATATTTTTAAATCCAAAATAGATCAGAGGGTTACAAACATGAATGCTTAGGAGGAAAAATGGGCAAAAGAGTGAACATTGTAACCACTTAGGAAATCAGAACAACATGTTTATCCATACCTTGTTTTTCTTAATGTTTTACAGATACTGTGCCCAGAACATAAAGGGACCTCCCTAAAGTAGGGATTGTTTTGTACTGCTTCAGATAACTTGGAATGACTATTTGGGTGAAGCCAAATCTTTCCAGATTTTAACATCCCTTTACTACAATTTCAATATAACTGGAAGGATATAGTAAGGGTAAACTGCAAGGCAGAATAGGGCATCCAAGTGGGACCCCAAATGATCAGTACCTCTTGGTCTTCATAGGGTGGGTTAGCCCTTGAAAACATGGGCTGTTCTCCACATAGGCTGCTCTGTTCAATTGAACTCTGTAAAAGTCATGGGATGCCACTTGCACCTTGAGATATGTGATATGTTGGATATGTGATATGTTGGAGTACACATCATGGATGCTCTCTTTGTCATCCTCCCCCTGTCACATATCTTTTACTAGGGGATGAAAACTGCCATATCATAAGCAATTTCATGATTAAGTCTGGATATTTTTTTTGGTACCAGGGTTTGAAGCCAGTGATACTCAGCCATTGGGCTATATCCCCATCCCTTCTTATTATTTTATTTTATTTTGAGATAGGGTCTCACTTAGTTGCTTAAGGCCCTGCTAAATCTAAGTTGCTGAGACTGACCTTGAACTTGCCCTTCTACTGCCTCAGCCTCCTAAGTCACTGGGGTTACAGGCATGTGCCAACCTACTCAGCTAGGCTTGTATTTTTGATACATAGTAATTGTGAGATTAATTTAAATCTCAGGATACTACAATTTGTTTGACACCCATAGGCAACTAACACTCAAGGCAGAAGAAAATAGCATGCAAGTACTCAGGGAGGGGAAGATGCTAGAGCTCACTTAAGTCTATAAATCAACCTGTCATTACATTGGTGTCTTGAATAGGATCATGGGCCTTTATGCAGGTCTTCATTCCCTGAAGGATTTTCTACTATCTGTAGTTCATTCATAAAACATTCTACAAATTATTTTTCCTATGAAATAGTTTCAGTGAATGAAATGGTCAAGTATTAAAAGACCAGTGTCAGCCTTTACAAAAATCCTATAGTAGAACAGCAATATTTTATTAAGCACCTATTTGAATCAACTTTACTCTTGGAAGATTGAGATCTTATCTCATATATATTCCTGTAAAAAATATTTTCATGAGAAGGGAGCTTAAGAAAGTTTCCTTTCCCAACATTCTATTTCTTCCATCATTTCTTATTATGAAAGATAATAATCATACCTTATAATCTAGGACGATATTCCCTACAGCATATATCATTTTAACATTAAACCTTAATATTTATTGCCTGTTCTATCTTGTTGCTGACAGTCCTATTAATGCTTCACTTAGCAAGTCAAAAAGCTATACCTCAGTACTATATAGTACTAGAAAAGATTGAGAAAACTCTTTGTACACAAATCAGCGGAAAGCATAACTTATCTGTTACAGCACAGGAAGGTTAAACACATGGCCATAAAAATCCCTGAAGTCACGCTAACTGGAGTCGAGGTTGTCTCTATTGCTTTAATAAATCCTTTAAGTATGCTTTCAATCTCTCAACAATTCCTGACAAAGCTTGTGTGCTGTTGTTGTGAATCTGCCTACCTCGAAAGTCCTGATGGTGAATATTTCATGTGGCTTATCACTTCTCTGTGTCCCTAGTCTGGGAGAAGCTAGTGTACTGTCTGCTAGTGCCGCTTAATACCTTATTAGTTGAAGATGGATTTGTACTTTCAGCCTTTAGCCACCTAATTTCCTGTTACAGAAGATAAAAATTTTATTTTTGCAAATGATGAATGAGGTGATTATATTTCACAAATTTTAAGGTCATGGACCATTAACTGAATCACTCTAAGCACTTGTCATTTTACCCATATGTATGCAACTTGAAAAGAGAGGGCTGTGTTGTTGTATTACCTGATGATTGCCATAGATGATCCCTCTTATGAAAACTTTATTTAAGAATGAATAAAACTAGAAAAAAGTTAACCCTTTCAGGAATAATTTGAGGGATTACTTATATCAGTGTTAGAATGAAAGGAGTTATCTCCTTTCTCTTTATTCTTAAGATCTCTTATATAGTAGCCACTAAAACCTAACACAAACCATATTTGGAGAGTATAAATAGATACGTATTGTTGTTCAATATACATGTCTTCTCACTGAAAATTTATGTGATCAGGCAAAATATCAACATTGATTATTAAGAGGAAATGAGTTTATTAGAATCTTTCTCTGACTTGGCCTTCCAAGAGAAATAATTTTCCTTTAGTAGTTTGGACATTGACTCTGATTTCTATTTTGGGGATTTAGGCTTGATTTCTCAGTGACAACTTAAGGCAGACAAGATAAACAAAATAATTCCCCGAGTGTTTGGTAAGGCATTCCATATAGCAAAAACCACTAGTGCTAGAAAATTAACTCTACCATTTCTTAATCCCATAGTTTTTCTTCTTAGAGATAAGTACAGCCCACTCTGATATTAGTGGGTCTACAAACCTCTAGCTGATTGCACAATCAGAGCTGGAAAAATAAGAAGCTTTTAGTTTCTAAAAGGTTTATTGAGTTCTTGTATTTTTAATCCTGGTCCATCCCCTTTTAATTTCATCCCAGTGGGATACGTTTACTTATAACACATGGCTTTTCTCATTCCAACATGACTCACAGAAGTTTGCCTTCCCTGGGAATGGTTGGAGTGCCAGCTTATTCAGCCTTAGTCAGAGCCTCTGTTATTTGGCATCAAATGTAAATTGGAGTCTTGATCTTTAGAATGTGGTTCTTTGCGGCCTTCTCCCATCTCTTCTATTTTCTCTGTATCTCAACAACTTAATGCATTTTATACCTAGGAATTAAGCCTATTTTATTTTTATATGGTGATAGATTCTGTTGCTGATAATTCCTACCCAACCATAAGCATTCTGTACCAGCAGCTTTTACATTACTTTATGTGAGTTGTTTTGCTGATTATTTGATTCATTAAGTTTTTTCAAAGGTGTGGATTTAGGTTAAAATGAGATCAGGAAAAAATTTTTATAGACTCTTTGTCTTTTGCTCAATTTTTAGACTAAGTCACAGATAATCAAGAGTCTTATTGGTTGTTGTTATTTCCATTAATAAAAATAAAATTACAGTTAAGAATCTTAATTTTCTTAAAGAATCTCTTGCATATACAGGGATTTCCTCATTTGGTTGTGTGTAATTCCACTGTGGCTGACTAAGATCAAAATGATGGTATTTTCTTAGTGTTGTGCAGATGGTTCAGACCTGGCACAGGAATCTGGGACTTTGCCACTTTTCAGAATGCCATGGCCTCCAGGAGCCATGTCACAAGCAGACAGGCCCTGCTCACGGAGCACATAGCAAAATATCATCAGCATTGTATTGACTAGGAACAGAAAGAGCAGTGTAAAGTCTGGTTCTAGAGATGTTCTCAAACAATGAAATGGAGAATCAACACATAAAGAACCAAGCTGGGAGCAGGAGATAGTATCAAGGTGTCCTTCGCGGACTCCTTTTTCTGGTCTACCCAAGATGTTCACAGCCTCCAACAAGGTAGTATTTAATGTCACCTCTTTGGGGCCAAATTAGGTTAATATACCAGGTTCCTTCAGATGGTCCTTCTATGTTAATATCATATGGGCTTAATTTGGAGACTTCTTTTAAGATTTTGAAAAATGTTCTTTTGTATAGAAAATATTATGACACATATTGTCATATTTTAATATTCTGTCCAAGTTCAGATACCCAGAACTCAGTAAACCGTACTTGGGACCTGGAAAGATTAATAAATGAATTCAGCAAAGTGGCAGGATATAAAATCAACACATATAAATCAAAGGCATTCCTATATATCAGTGACAAATCCTCTGAAATGGAAATGAGGACAACCACTCCATTCACAATATCCTAAAAAATAAAATAAAATACTTGGGAATCAACCTAACAAAAGAGGTGAAAGAATTATACAATGAAAACTACAGAACCCTAAAGAGAGAAATAGAATAAGATCTTAGAAGATGGAATATATATCCTGTTCATGGATAGGCAGAAGTAACATCATCAAAATGGTGAAATTACCAAAAGTTCTCTATAGGTTTAATGCAATGCCAATCAAAATCCCAATGGCATTTCTTATAGAAATAGAGAAAGCAATCATGAAATTCATATGGAAAATTAAAAGACCCAGAATAGCAAAAACAATGCTAAGCAGGAAGTGTGAATCAGGCGGTATAGCGATACCAGACTTCAAACTATACTACAGAGCAATAGTAACAAAAACAGCATGGTACTGGTACCAAAACAGGTGGGTGGACCAATGGTACAGAATAGAGGACACAGAAACCAATCCACAAAACTACAACTATCTTATATTTGATAAAGGGGCTAAAAGCATGCAACGGAGAAAGGATAGCATCTTCAACAAATGGTGCTGGGAAAACTGGAAATCCATAAGGAACAAAATGAAACTAAATCCCTTTCTCTCGCCATGCTCAAAATGGATCAAGGAGCTTGATATCAAATCAGAGACACCGCATCTGATAGAAGAAAAAGTTGGCTATGATCTACATACTGTGGGGTCGGGCTCCAAATTCCTTAATAGGACACCCATAGCACAAGAGATAATAACTAGAATCCACACATGGGACTTACTCAAACTAAAAAGTTTTTTTCTCAGCAAAAGAAACAATAAGAGAGGTAAAGAGGGAACAAATCTTTACTCCTCACACTTCAGATAGAGCCCTAATATCCAGAGTATACAAAGAACTCAAAAAATTAGACAACAAGATAACAAATAACCCAATCAACAAATGGGCCAAGGACCTGAACAGACACTTCTCAGAGGAGGACATACAATCAATCAACAAGTACATGAAAAAATGCTCACCATCTCTAGCAGTCAGAGAAATGCAAATCAAAACCACCCTAAGATACCATCTCACTCCAGTAAGATTGGCAGCCATTAGGAAGTCAAACAACAACAAGTGCTGGCGAGGATGTGGGGAAAAGGGTACACTTGTTCATTGTTTTTGGGACTGCAAATTGGTGCAGCCAATCTGGAAAGCAGTATGGAGATTTCTTGGAAAGCTGGGAATGGAACCACCATTTAACCCAGCTATTCCCCTTCTCTGTCTATTCCCTAAAGACCTAAAAAGAGCATGCTACAGGGACACTGCTACATCGATGTTCATAGCCGCACAATTCACAATAGCAAGACTGTGGAACCAACCTATATGCCCTTCAATAGATGAATGGATAAAAAAATGTGGCATTTATACACAATGGAGTATTATTCTGCATTAAAAATGACAAAATCATGGAATTTGGTGGGAAATGGATGGCATTAGAGCACATTATGCTAAGTGAAGCCAGCCAATCCCTAAAAAACAAATGCCAAATGCCTTCTTAGATATAAGGAGAGTAACTAAGAACAGAGTAGGAACGAAGAGCATGAGAAGAAGATTAACATTAAACAGGGATGAGAGGTGGGAGGGAAAGGGAGGGAGAAGGGAAATTGCATGGAAATGGAAGGAGACCCTCAGGGTTATACAAAATTACATACAAGAGGAAGCGAGGGGAAAGAGAAAAATAATACAAGGGGGAGATATGAACTGCAGTAGAGGGGGTAGAGAGAGAAGAGGGGAGGGGAGGGGAGTGGAGGGGTGATAGTAAACGATAGGAAAGGCAGCAGAATACAACAGACACTAGTATGGCAATACATAAATCAATGGAAGTGTAACTGATGTGATTCTGTAATCTGTACACGGGGTAAAAATGGGAGTTCATAACCCACTTGAATCAAGGTGTGAAATATGATATATCAAGAACTATGTAATGTTTTGAACAACCAACAATAAAAAAATAAAAAAATAAATAAATAAATAAATAAATAAAAGAAATAAAAATTTTAAAAAAGGGGAAAAAATAAAATAGAAAATAGAATGGGAGTTCATATCCCACTTGAATCAAAGTGTGAAATATGATATATCAAGAACTATGTAATGTTTTGAACAACCAACAATAAAAATTAATTTAAAAAAAATAAATAAAAAATAAAAAAATATATAAAAAAAGCAGAAAAAAAAACTAGCTGGGCATTGTGATACATGCCTATAATCTAAATGGCTCTAGAGGCTTAGGCAGAATATTATGGATTCAAAGCCACCCTCAGCAACAGTGAGGCCCTAAGGAATTCAGTAAGTCCCTATCTCCAAATAAAATACAAAATAGGGCTGGGGATGTGGTTCAGGGGTTGAGTGTCCTTTAGTTCATTTACCAGTACCCCCTCCACAGGAAAAAATTTAAAAAGATTAAAAAACTCAGATGCTCTTAGAATTGCGGAATAGGGTATGCGTCTTCTACAAATTCAATGAAGAAGTTTTGAAATGGATTTTCAATCCTATCCTAATTGCATAAAATATTGAGATATTTTATAACATTGAAAGAAAGACTAAGGAAAAATACTTCTAACATGTCAGGTTGTCTCAGTTTGTTAATTCCCATTAGTAATGAATAGATTATAGATAGCTTCTTGGCTTTTTGGCTAAGATCAAGTGTAGTATTTGTTCTTATCATTGTAGTAAATTAATTAGAAAGTTAAACTAGGCACGTTAGGCTCTTTTATGGGAAAGGTAATGGCAATATAGCACAATTCGATAAAATAGTTTAGAAGCCATTATTGCTTACTTTGCATTGCATTAAGTCCCAAAGAGAATTAAATGAGATCTCATGCACTACACAAAATATTTCAAAGTATCATCTAATTAAGACCTTGCAATAACCGTATGAGTTGAATGGTTAGGACTCATCTGCAAATATACTAATTTTCCTTGTTTTGTGAGGACTTTGAAACCATATTAGTCTACCTTAAACCTTGTGCACTCAGGTTTAACCAAGATTACTCAGTCCTCCCACAATGGACTTATCTTTTGCTGAGACACCTTGCATGACCTTATCGTTCCATGCTTACTTAATGAATAAGTGGACTGTTGAAGGAGAAAATGAAATTTGACAATTTTCTTATATGTCCTTGGGAATTTTCTAGGGTTTTAAGACCAGTTACTATTATATTGAGCCCTTCCCCAAAATATCCAGCTACCAGCACTTCAACTCTCAGTGTGAAGAAGGAGAGTTGAAGGAAAGTATGTTAAAGCTCATCATTGAGTAAGAAGGAAGAATATATCTTTAATTTTCTGGGGATAATATCCTTGTGAAAACAGTTTCTTAACAAATGACCAGAATATATCAAATAAATGGGAATAAAGTTTAAAGCATTCACTGAGGAAATGCTACACTGATGATAATTCTTAGTTTTTAACTACCTTGGCTCTGAGTGTTCTCTGTTGTGGAAGTTCTATGTGTCAGGCAAGTAAAAGCCAGGATACTATGAATTTAATTTTCCTGAAAAAATTGAGAATCATGTACAGAGTGTCCTCAAGAAACTGCAATTTTCAAGTGGTGAATTGTGCTGCTATAAATATTGATGTGGCTGTGTCCCTTTAGTATGCTGTTTTTAAGTCCTTTCGGTAGAGACAGAGGAGAGGGATAGTTGGGTCAAATGGTGGTTCCATTCCCAGTTTTCCAAGGAATATCCATACTGCTTTCCATGTTGGCTGCACCAATTTACAGATTTACAGTCCCACTAGCAATGCATGAGTGTGCTTTTTTCAAATGGTATGCATGGTACACGAAAGCATGCAGGAAAACATCATTTGGGGTCAAAACTGCTATTGAAAATTCCTTAGGAGGGTTCCAGGTTGCAGACAGACTTAGTGTCTCTCAGCAAGGCTGACACTGGCAGTTTCCTCCCATAACTAAAACAGATTGCTCTTTCTCTGGTAAGCCCCAGAAGGAATTAACTTGTGTTTAGGGACCATGTGCTATGAAATTCACATCAAACTGGTTTATTGAGTAGTCTCAACTCAGTGGGGGTGTAAACATGAAGCATTTTGTGTTTCTACAATCACTGCCTTCAACTGCAATCTGTCAAAATGTTCTTATTGACATCTCTGACAGATTTCACAACTTTTCATTCACTCTGGTTATTTAAAATCCACTTCATTATAAGACTTTTTTTGTATCATCTCATTTGAATATCACCTCTGCACATAGACTTGAGCTGAGAGCCATGTCCTCCTGGAGTGTTGGAGGGTGGGGAAAGAGGGAGATGTCTTCTGCTCCAGAAACACTCCTCCTTTCTTTTCAAGACCTCCTTATTTTAATGTGCTTGCAACCTGAGAAAGGAGAGGGAAAGAGACAAATGTATGATCTGTTTAACTATAGGATGGTCCACCACTTCTTCCTCCCTTCCCAGTTGCTGATTTGCTCTAATAGTGCATAGGTTAGAAATGTAGAAGGGTCATGGTGGAATTCCATACTTCCCTCAGCTCCAACAGGAGCTCCATACCTTCATAAGGAACCATCTCTCTAGCTTTCTTGCCAGTAGAGCTCTCTGTCCCAGTGCATAACCATTTTGTGCATAACAATGACTGAGGAACTTTAGTTCTGTTTCTCCTACATGGTCTTCTTGATTCCTGGGAAATACATACCTTGAGTCCTCCAAACAGTATAAACAAACAAACAAACAAATAAATAAAATTCAGCTGCTCAACAGCTCTGCCTCCCCATCTCCCAACACCCCTTTTCCAGTTCTCTTCTTCCTTGCTCTTATAGTCACAGAATTAGCACAGCAAAATGAGAGCTTAAGCAGATGGTGAAGTTGGATACCAAATAATGGCATTCTGTTCTCAGTTCTCCCCATCTTTATAAATGGCTTTCATCCCAATCCTCCTCAGTTTATTGTGGAGGCTTTAGTGAAAAAGAGCATTGGTAAAGAAACAAAGTAATTAATGGACACATTAGCCATTTGCAATTTATGAACTTTTAAAATTCAATTCTAAGCAAACTATAATATTAAATATATGCATTTGAAATATAATCATGAAATCTGAACACTTGTTTCGTATTTCTTAATAGTGAAGAATCTTTGTTTATTTATTTATTTTTTAAAAGAGGGGCAGTAGTAAAGTCTTCCCTGTGTATTCATAAGGGATTGCTTCCCAGACCCCCTGACATTACCAAAATCTACAGATAGTCAAGTTCTTTATATAAAAGGAAATAAGTAGTATTTGAATATAACTATACATATTCTATTGTATTCATTAATTTCTCTCCACACTACTTAAAATACTTAACACTATGCAAATAGTTGTTACAATGTATTGTTTAGGGATTAATGACAAGAAAACCTCTACAAGTTTAGTTCAGAAGTGGGGCTGGGATTGTGGCTCAGTGGCAGAGTGCTTGCCTTGCACATGTGAGGCACTACATAAAATAAGTAAATAAGATAAAGGTATTGTGTCCATCTGCAACTAAAAAATTATTTTTAAAAAGTTTAGTACAGACACTTTTTATTTTTTAAATATTTCCCATTCATGATTGGTTGCATCTTGTATCTCTGAACCTATCAATGTGGAATTCACAGATATGAAGCACTTAATGTATTGTTTACATTTATAAAATTATTCTGTTCTTTAGAAATGGGCTTAAAATATTTACAGGCAAATTGATAAAATGTGTTATATTTATCCCAGAAAATTCAGATTCCCAAAAGGATCAGAGACATTCTTGAAATAAAATTTACCACAAGTTTTTTCAGGTGGGTACTTGGGAGTTTATTATACCATTTCTATTATTACACATGTTTGGAATTTTTTATAATGAAAGTCATCAGTACACTTTTACCATGAAAATTTTGATATTTAAGGAATTTTTCCCATGTAATTTTTTTTGAAGAGTTGAGATGTTCCTACCATTGCATTATTACTAATTCTATACTTTTTTGATGTATAGCTTGGGCCTAATTTATTCCAAAAGAAAATCAACAGGTCTCTATCTTTCAAAAAAAGTTATCAGGATGTAAAGGAATAATGTATATGTAGTCACCTGGACTGTTCTCCATCTTTACCAAAATGATAGGAAACATTCAGAAGTGTAGGTTCAGATGATATCTACAGGAACATCAAGCAAACCAGTCTCACTTATCTGGTAATTTTCTGCACCTTTCAAAGACTCCTGGAGACTTCACACGGTCATTTTGTTTCTGTAAATGAAGGACAAAATGAGATATTATACATGAATTCAGAAATCCACACATGCCATTTTCTAAACCACATCATATACTTTTTTAAACTCCTGTTCCTGTATTTTACAAAGAAACTAGAGTTTAATATACAAAGTATATTGAATTTAGTCTAGATTTAGCAAGAGTCCAATAAGATAGGTTTTTAGACTCCTTGAGATATCACTTTTTAATAATGATAAATATTTCTGGTTTAATTAATCATCTTGCTAATTTATTCCAGCCTAATCCTGTATTTCTTAGCAATATTATGGATGCATATCTCAGAAGGATTTAAATAAATTCCAAAGGGAATCACACTTTACATGCAAAATGATTTCAAACTCAATTTCTCTCCATACTCTGTGTCTTAATTTGCTGTTCATAAATCAGTATATTTAGAAAAGACTGGAAACTTGTTTTCAGCGAAGAACCTAATAATATAAAATTAATTTTTATTTATACAACCTAAAATTTCATATTGTTTATATGTAAGCATAATTTGTTTTTATTAACACTTCAATTTTTAAAATTTTTTAAAGGTGTTATTTTTCTGTTAATAACTATACTATGATAAAGAGACTCCTTGGTGAAATATACTTATGAAATAATAAAGATGATATATTCCTCTTAGAAGTCTTAATACATGTTAGCATAATAAAGTTTCTACTAGGTTTTGTAGGAAAGAAATTTCATTTATCTGGTTATTTCTCAAGTTTATTTAATTTTTTAACATTTTTTTTAAAATGTATATTAATTTATTTCAGATCACTAATATTCATAGATCTTAATTTCAAAAATGTTCCTTAAAAATCTTCTTAATTAAAAGAGCAGAGTTTTAAAATATAAATGCCTCATTTATTTTAATACATTAATATGAATTCAGATTTTATAAAATTTAAACTTGTAGTAAACAATTTTTACAGTTAAAAAGAATTTGCTATTTACATTTACTATGTTTTATATGTTCTGTTGCCTATAGAGTAGGATAGACAACTATAAATTAAATTATTCACTGTTAACTTTTGGAATCTTTTTGTATGACAGTGAGAGAAGTAATGAGGGAATAGAATATAACAGGGTTGTGAGGATGGAAAAGATGGATTTGAAAATATTTAGGGGCTTGTGTTGTGGCTCAGTGGTGGAGTGCTCAACTAGCACATTCAAGGCACTGGGTTCAATCCTCAGCATCACATAAAAATAAATAAATAAAAGTATTGTGTCAAACTACAACTAAAAAAATATTAAAAAGTTTTTATTAGACAACTCTATTGGACTTGTGGACTAAACAGTGTGGAAAGGATGCAGAGAGGTGGCACTAATGCAAACATGAATGAAAAAGGAGGAGGATGTAGAAATAGGTGGTGACTTTTGTTTGTGACATGGAATAATTGAATCATCTCTGTAAAAGTCAGGAACAGAGGTGAAATAGCAATTAAGTATAATATAAAAGTTCAGAAAAAGGATCATCTGAGAATATAAAACTTATATATGGAATCAGAATCATTCAGTAAGTCTTTAATAAGAACAACAAATGGAGTATGAAATCACAGCAAAAAAAAAAAAAAACAGTGTCAAGTGGTGGTAGACAAGAAAAGGAACTTAAGAGAAGTCAGAAAAGCAATGAAAAAATACTAATGTCAATGAGGAAACCCATGTCAGTTCAAGCTTACTAAGCAACAAGAGATGGTGTTATAGACATTTCCTAGATGTGTCAAGTAAGCCCCATGGGAGAAATATGAAACAATTGCTACTGAACTTGGTATTTGAGAGCAGATTAGAAGATTTAATGATTCTATTTTCAAAAACCTGTGGTCAGTGAAGTCAAATTTTAAGAACTGAGGAGAAAACCGGTACTGAGAGTTTGAAATGGGAAAGTGGAGAATGAATGCAAGCAGTTAAGTTTGTTTATAGGCACTGTTTTTAGGAGGCAATGCAGGAGGCACAGAATAATGAGTCCTAAGGGAAAAAGGAGTGGATGGGATTGAAACATTGAAAGGAACTTTTAGAAGACTAGATCAAAGTAGTAGCATGCAATATTTTAGGGTGAATTTTCATGTGAAATAGGGGGCAAATTCTATATTGTAATTGAAAAAGCTGTGGGCTATAAAGAGTAATAAATATTTGGAATTATTGTTGAGGAGAATGGGAAGGGAATACTTTTATTGGTTAATTTTTGAGTGATTCAAACATTTTGCATTTGGAAAAGAAAGTCATCTATTGCAGTATTTTGCCAACTTTTCTCAGGTGCTTTGCAATTTCTTTGCCTTGCTATTTGTCTTCATTGCCTTCATTTTGCTTTTTATTTCATTTGATTGGTTTGTTTTGTTTTTTCTTACTTGTCTTTGCTGTGATTCTACATATGTAGCTGGCTACTAGGATAAACATTTAACACATATGTGAAGATAGGGATGTACATGGTGAAGAGTTCTTAGGAGGTAAGGTTTTCATATAACAAATATTTTTAATTATCTTTAAAATAATTTTTTATTATAGCTTTAATATCTTTATTGTCTCTTGCATTTTATTATGTACCCAAACAACTTTTACTTACATGTCCACAAATATATATGTATCACCTGCCTTGAACACAGTCTATTTTTATTTTTATGAGAGTTTAGAAGATATTACATTATAATTTTTCTTTGCTTTTAGAAGACTAGAGCAATTTTGTCTCCCAACAAAATTGTCAAATCATTGAAGGCAAATGCTTTTGGAAAAGATAAAGTAAATAATTATCACTTAATAGATTTTAAAAAGTATTAGTTCTACGTTCCTTCCATTTGCTTCATCATATAGGGCTAAACACGATATCTATTACATAATGGTGCTGGTACACTCCATTTGAATTCAGTTGATAAAGTTTTTTTTTCTTTAGATTTTTGAAAGTTTGCCTCTCAAAATTGCTATATATTAACGTTTTGCTATTTATCTGCATCCTATAATCTGTCTATCCATCAGTTTTTTTCCAAGTTTCTAAATCATCTCTTTTCTTGTCTCTGGCAAAAAAGTATTTTCTGCCTCATGAATTTGTGTGGGAGGAGAATCTGCCTCTGATGAACTAGGTTGCAAATGCCTATGTTTGCAGTTGTCTTTTATCTAGCCTAGGAAGAAATCTTCAGAAAGAACCTACTGTAATCACATATCATGTAAAAAAAATGTATTAAGTGATATGAATGCAGAGAATCTATTCTGACAGTTGGGGTAGTAATGATGGTGGCAACCTCTAGGTTCTAGGCATTTCTGTTGCTATGGTCTACCAGTAGTGACTGCTGCCCAGAACAGTCAGAATTTTTAGAGTCCAGACTTCTATTGGGTGGGATGTCCTCATGGAATAGGTGTTGGGTATGATTTTTTCTGTGTAATTTTTTTTAAATTTTTCTTATGCATTTCAATCTTGTTCTTGAATTTTTTAACTGATGTACAAAAAATGATATGTATTTATGGCACACCTTATGATGTTCCTATACATTTACATATTATGTAGTGTTCAAATAAATAATAATTTACCTTTGAATAATTATAATTTCCTTTTGGTAAAACTATTTAAAATATTTTCTTTTAACCTTTCTGAAAAAGGTACAGTAAATTATCACTATCGATATTTAATTCTTGAATTTACCTTTTAGTTCTATGATTCATACAGTGTTGCTTATATTTTTCAAAATAAATATTTTAACCTGAATTAGAGGTGGATTCTTGGCTCATTTTAAAAACTCTCATTGACAGATCAGAGCCTGCCATCATTTTTAATTTTATATTTTTGTATTTACTGACTACTTCTTCATGAATATTCATAAGGATTCAGGGTGTTCTGCATATATAATTTCATATAACTAAAGAATTTCCATACCATTGATATAGATAGTAGAAAAATTGTGTCCTATGTTCTATAATAGAAAGGCTTAATGTGATTGTAAGCACCATTTTTTTCCCTCAAAAGTATTTATTACACAGTTTGGTAATACAAATACACCAACTAATAAAAAAAAAAGTAGGTATTTTAACACAATTCTGTAGAATTCATTAGAACAAATTATAGATCATTTCAACTATCCTAATTAATTTTTGCTTGTGGCATATAGTGTTAAAACACCATAAAGGCATTTGGTATGCTCACTTTGAAAAATGAGGAAGTATAACCTTATCACCAGGTAACATATCAAGCGTCTAGATAAATTTAGCTGAGACTTGTCCTTTTATCTAAGTTCCCACTTATCCAAGTTGACTCCCATTAGCCACTGTGCCATAATGGCTTGTGGGAAGACCGAACGGAAAATTGAATTAATGCAAGCCATTTCTCAATCATTTCTCATTCTCATAAAATGATTAAAGCTGATGTAAGAGGGCTCATTAAAATGGAAAACATTAGGCTCATTAAAAAGCCATTAAAGCATCTCACTTCTCTTATTTATTTTATCATAACCTTATTTAGCCATTGTTTAAAAGTCACTGAACCCCAAATTTCTTCTTATTGTTTTGGGAAATGTTATCCACACTGGGCACTCTGGCTATGTGGCCATTTTAAGATTGAAATCATCTCATACTACTGTTGCTTAGTTAACAACTAAAGCCAGCATCTAACTACCAGTAATTGGAGATCTGCTAACAGTACTCAATTTGAATGGATTTACCTTCCAATATCTGTTTTAGTTATTTTTAATGTGCATGAATGTTCTTAATCCTACAGCTCTGTATTGTTTAAACTGGAAACTGAATTCTATTACACAGGCAAAGTGAATGACCATTAGTTATTGTATGATAATAGTGTGATTTTCGTTAAGCAGTAGTCATTTCTTTTGCCATACCAAATAAAAGATCTACCCTGGGAAAATACATCTTTGTGAGAAGTCTCGGCTTGAGCTTTAGCTATGATAAAATTCAGATGCTAACAGCTTTTCTATCTTTCTTTAACAATATTTTATTTAATGTGTTCTTGAAAGAATAGACCCAAATAAAACTGACTTGATTTTAAAAATGACTTAGTACATATTAGAATTCATTCAGAAGGGAAATACATTATAAGTTATACTTTTATTAGGAGCATATCAAAGCAGTTTAACCAATACAAAAGTCCTGAAAGCTCAGTGGCTTAGTCCTAATGCCACTGTAACCTCTGTGCATCTTTTAGCTGTGGTTCTGGAAGGTGGTAGATGTGGTGATATCCTTCCCATATGTCCCTTCAAGGAAGGTTGTGTCTTCTAAAGATTGAAGTACTGTTCTTTTGGTATAATGTGAAATGAATGAATATGCCATATATATTTAAATCTCTTCATCTGCCAGAAAGATTTATTAAGTGCTAGAATCTTAGCTTCAGTCTGTCTCTGCTTAACCCATTTTCCATTCCTTTTCTTCCCACCCATGTGTAGACTGCAAAAAAACATCCTTTTCACTAAGCTGGATCTCAGCGTCATTGTCACAGAAAACCCAGTCCTTGTGTGGACTCTGTAATCATCATTATTTCTAAGACAGGAAAAGAAAGAAAAACAAACCATATATACCGTCAAATGTTACAGTCCCAACGTTACATATATGTCATTTCTGCTCTCGGGCCATTGGCTAGATTTAGTAATATGGCAACAGATAAACTGCAAGACAGACTGAAAATGTAAGAGAAATTAAAGAGTTAGTTGACACAGTCTCTAAAATAAAACTCATATTTTCATGTTTTATGTCACAATCATTCTATTGCAGTTTTGACTTCTGTATGGAAAAAATGATAAAAATCAGGGACTTGATTGGTTTCCTATGTAGATTCATAAAGTAATTGGTTGACTTTCTGGCTAAATAGAATCACTATTTGATATAGTAGCTCCTCCTTATTTGTTATTTGACTTTTTTTTTGTTATTGGTCCAGAAGTATTACATGGAAAATTCCAGAAATAAACATTTCATAAGTTTTAAATTGTATGTTTTTTCTTAATAGCATGATGAAATCACCTTCCTTTTCTCTCTGTCTTACCTGGGATGTGGATTTTCCCTTTGTCTAATGTATACACACTCTATATGCAAGTCTCTCCTTTATTACTTAGAAGCTATCATGCTTATGAAATCATCTGTTGTGGTACCACAATTGAACAAAAATTAATTTTTGTTCAATTAACCATTATGTAGTAGACAAAGACTACATCACAAACCTAAAGCATCTACCTCAGTTTGTCTTATCAGGTGGGTATTATATCATCTCACATGATCACATGAAGAAGAATGCATAGAGTACAGGAAGATATTTTTAGATAAACCACATAATGTTTGTTACCATATTTTTAATAATTATTCCATTTTATTATTGATTATTGTTAATTTCTTCCTGTGCATTATTTATAAATTCAACTTTATCATATATATATATATATATATATATATATATATATATATATATATATATATAAATTTTTTTATGTCCTTGAGTCAATTGGGATATTCATCTCATAATATTCCTTTAATAAATGAAGCAACACTGATATTATAATTTTGGCTTACTGATATTATCCTGTCACTGATATTAATAACAGTAATGTTGATGTTTATGCTTACAATATAAATAGTTCAATTACATGTTCAAATGGATTAAGAAATGCTTGGTACTATATGAAATTTCAGGCATCTACTCAGTGCCTTGAACATTTCCTCTACAGATAAAGGAGCTCTGTTTTGAGTATACTCTCTAACCAATTCATAAATCAAATCTTGTGTTTATGGCACAGAATAATCGATATAGTTATAATTACCATAATAAAAAGGAAATAAAAATATAAATATTATAGCAGGTAATTTTATGGTGAGATAACTCATAATTGCACTATTATTTTCTGTATTTTATAAAAAATAATTAGAAACCTCAAGAAATTAGAAATTTTGCCCAATATTACCAACTATTAAGAATAGCCTGGGCTTCAATTTATATACATCTGGCTACAAAGCTTTTGCTTTTAACTATGGCACCAGAATGCTTAGAAGAGTCATCCCATGAATGTTGTTCTCCCATCTGTTTTTCCTCTTTAGTTTATTACCATTTTTTAATAAAAGAAAAGAGAACTCAAATCGATCAACTGACATATAGTGCTTTTAATAAACACACATATACCCACATGCATATATACAGAATATTTGGTTTTCATTGATGTTCAAAGAGAATTTTACTTTTTGAAATAGATGTTCTGCCCAGATAAAATCATCATGTAGCTGAATGCCAATGAGCACTGCATATCTATCTTCATATTTAAACTCAAATTAATGGACAAAGACTTAACCTAATGTATATTAGTCTAGAATTTTTTTTCTTTACAAAGTAAAGAGCTTTCCACTTTCCCCTATTCTAATATATTCATACCTAGTCTCCTACTCATTATTTTTTTTAATTTTATGTCCTTGAGTCAATTGGGATATTCATCTCATAATATTCCTTTAGTAAATGAAGCAACACTGATATTATAATTTTGGCTTACTGATATTATCTTGTCCCTGATATTAATAACACTAATATTGATGTTTATATTTTCAATATAAGTAGTTTATTTACATGTTTAAATGGATTAAAAAATGCTTCTTAATTTGATGGATTAAAGAATGGGGTGAAAGCTTGAAGGGAAGTGTATGCTTTGGGTTAAATATCATTTAGAAGTCCTTAAACACTGTAAGTGGATCCACCTCAAGGATGAAACAGGTCAACTAAGCTCAGAATAGGTTCATAAAAATCAAACACCTGATCTTTACCTTTTAATGAGACTATTTTAGAACAATGGGAGACGTATATTCCAATTGTTCTCGTCAGTGTAATTTTGTTGTATAAATATACATGGAAATGCTGAATGTAATCAAAAGTTAGCATGAGGAACCCAGTGTAACAGAAGAGAAGTCAACTGGGTGATTTTAATGGTTCACATCCATCTAATGTACTTCATAAATCCAGCTATCCTGATAATACAGTAGCCATGCTAGTTCTTAGTTGGCCATTCTCAGAACTGGGATGAACAAACTGTTGATGCTGAATGCTCTGAAATTCCATTTCTAGAATCCTGCTGCTTTCCAATCACACACATTGACTACAGATCCCCATGTATCCAGACTATCAGTTTCTCCTTGGGATCTTCAAATTAACCAATCTAACATTTTGTAAAAGGAAATGCCTTCCCCTCAAAGTTTCAATGGCAAATTCTTCTCTGAACCATTCAAATGTAGGGGATTATCGTTAAATGAATATTACATATAACTAGTATAGACACTGAAGCTAATATATCTTGCAAGCACTAGAGCAAGGATTTTAACTTACCCTTTATGAATACTGAAAGTAATCACGTAACAATTTTGCTGCACAAAATCTCCATTTACCTTATAACCTAAAAAAAGGTAAATATATTTCCTGAGTTTTAAATTAACATATGACCTTTTTATAAAAAATAACATTTTAAAAGAATAGTCTTAGATTTACAGAAAATTTATGGTAACGGTAGAGAAGTTCTCATACATTCTTCAGCAAGATCCTCCAATTCTAATATTTTATTTTAATGTGCTTCATTAGTTGTAATTAATGACCTAATATCAATATATACTATCTAAAGTCCATAATTTATTTAGATTTTCTTATTTTTTGCCTACTGTTCTCTTCCTTTTCTGGGAGCCTGTACAGGTTGCCCTATTATCTCTCTACATTTCTCTTGGCTGTGACATTTTCTCAGACCTTTTTGTTTTTGATCAACTTGATGGTTTTGAGTATTGATCATGTATTTTGTAAATTGTTCCTTTATTGAGATTTTTCTGAATTTTTTCATTATTATATTGGCATTATAAGTTTTGGCTTGTGTACTATAAAGCATCACTTTCATCCCTTGACTTTAAGATTTCATGTCATCAATGTGATTTATAAGTGTTGGTGTTGACCTTAATCATCTTGAAAACCTTGTCAGGTTTCTTTACCATAATACTACTGTTTTCATTTTTTTTCATATTGTAGTCTTTTAAAAGAAGTTACTATGAACATCCAGCACTTAACATGTGCTCCACTTCTTGGCCAGACAGTACCTTTACCAAGTATTTGCAATCATGATGCATGGTTGATATTCTTCTGTAAAATAATAATAATTAATAATAATAATGTCAGTATGAATTTATTGCTACAATGTCATCCTTTGAGTTATAATTTTCTGCATAAATTAACCCATCTTTGGCCATTGAGAGTTTTTATTTGGCTCCTGTATCCGATGACATACTCTCATATAGGTTTTCTTTCTTCTTCCTTTTGGTATTTTCCACACAAGGACTATCGTTTATATTTTCTCCTGCCTCGTAAAATCAACCATTTCTTTCAGGAGTCCTTGTTGCTTTTATTGATGATGGTATTAGAAATCAAAATTTGGACTCAGGCAATGCTTGTAGCTAGTGGAACTTCATTAAATCTTTGCATGCTTAGTGAATGGGCAGAAAAGTATAAGTGTACATATTAACCTCTGTATGTGTGTGTGTTTGTGTGTGTGTGTGTGTGTGTGTGTGTGTGTATCTGTATATCTGTAAATATTTCTACTTGGAACCAACTTTATATTAAGTCAAGCATGAGTTCCTAATGACAGTTCCAATTCTAATCTGTCACCATGTGACTCTTTCAGCCTCTTCTCTTATCTCTAATCTTCAACTGCATGGAAGAACCTTGCTTCTACCACCTGCATCTGTTTACTTAATTGTTCCTTTAGTATTACTTTCTAGAATATCAGAATTGCAAAGCCCTAGCCCACTAGAAACATATTATCAACTAGAGTGAAATACTCATCCAATTATTTTGCACTTAATTATACAAGTTCCATTAATACCATATTACTTAAGTCACCAAACTTACCCAGCCTACTCACAAGAGGTTATTCCCGGGATTTTTAGTAGAGTTAGATTTTGTTGTAGTCTCCCTTCTTGCATTTCCCATCTAATTTCATATGCTGTGTATCTTTTTCCACCAGAGTCCTTAATAGAGTCATAATCCTTATTTCAGACTTCCACCTGATAATTCCAATATTTGTGTCATAGCTGAGTCTAGTTCCAAGGCTTGCTTTGTATTTCTGGATGACATTTTCTTTCTTCTAATATAACTTTTTATCATGTTTGTTGTTGAAAGCCTGATAAAATATATCTGATAATAGTAACTAAAGGAAATAGACCTCTTTTCTGCAATGTTTAAGTTAGCTTGGCTGGGAGTTTGACTGGGTTCCATATTTGTTGAGGGCGCCAGAGACTTCAGATTCCTCTAGTTTTATTCTATGTTTGTTCCTCCTCCTGTCTTTAGACTTCCCTAAGGACTCTTCCCTAGACATTATGTCTTCCAGGTCTTTTGGGCTACTAATCCAATGTCTTTTCCATGGTAATGAAGAGTAGAGGAGGGAATATATTTTCTAACCTTATGATTGCATTGCTGTCATTTATTTGACTGTGTGTGCCCTTCACAAGTATTTCTTTGGCTTATTTTCTTCACTTAGGTGAAAGGATAGTAGGGGCTGTTTGGAGGAAACTCCCCTCCCCAAGGTCAGACAATACTGTATGAAAATCTTCCTAGTAAAGATTAAGCCTGGTTATATAGGAGGCTCTGAGCATATTTCTAAATGGTTATTTTCCTCTCCTTGTACCCAAGTCACAGGTCATCTTTCCTGACTCTTCATTGTGAGAACCTGGAGGTTGCATTGTGGTAAACTCAGGAATTTGTGAGAACTCTCCTAAATTGTAGGCCCCTGCATATCTCATTTTCAGACTATTTTGTATGTAGTCTATAAAACATTGTCAAATTTATCATGTCACTGTTTCTTCCAGTTTATGGCTTCAGTAGATCTTGATAAACAAATCTTAGTTGTAACTCTGAATTCACCTGTCATTCTGGATTTCAGGATGATCATTTGTTCTTTGTTGAGTCATTAAAATATGTCATTGATTTTCAATTTGTTCAACTTTTTCTTGGTGTTAAGACAAGATTGGTGGCTTCCAAATATTTGTATATCACAGCTGAAAATGGAAGTCTTTGAGTTTTTAATTGTATTTGTTAAGGTCTACTGTGATGCTCTGGTATTCATGTTAGTATGTGAAGGCCCAACACAGTGCTGGACACAGAGTAGTTAGCTTAGTAAATATGAATTCCCTTTTCCTTTTGTTAATATGACATGATGAAAAGTTTGTTTTGTGACAGACTATCAGAGTCCCCAATGTTGAGCTGTCCCCTGGAGAACAGTGGTTCCTTCTTATCTTAAAGAATCAGGAGTGTTTATCTTCACTTCATATTGTATCCCAAAATTTTGTTTAATATCCTACAGCTATACCTAATGGGACACATCAAGTCTGACATCTTAGAGCTGACTACCTCTGAAACTGCCTTCAGATTATTTTCAGTTATTTCCCACCTCAGTTCAAGGCTATGCTAAAGGGAGAATTAAATCTAGAGAAATTAAACAAATGAATACAGATCCAGTTGAGATCCTGAGACTTCAAACAAGTGCCCTTCTCTTCCTGCCTTCCCTCACAAATAGTTATTATAATAGAATACAATGATGGATGTTTAGCCCCCCCCCCCAAAATTTAATACTAGTCATGTTGTTACTGGTACCATGAAAAACTATAGCTGTACTAAATGGCTCTATGCATTTCAAAATAAAAATTCTAACTCTGGTAGCACAAAAATTCTAGAGTACAGAAAACAATGTCTTCAAGTCTGAATTCCTAAGATCAAATAGTATATTCAGATTTCTGCTCTTCTGTCACTAGTTATAGGAGAATTTTTACTCTTTCAACAATCTTTATACATGGTAAATATTTATTCTCAGGTAATGATCTATTATAATGGAGAGATGTTCAATTATAATGGAGAGACAGAATACTTTGAAAATCTCTAGCTGCAAAAGGTTGGTAATAATAGAAAAAGTATTAATGCCTAGAATAGAAAAAGTAAAAATAAAAAAAGAATGATCTTATGTTGTGCTACAAATCACTATAAACACAGTGGATGAAAAGGTTATACATCCATACCCTCACAATTTCTCTAGATCAGGAGTCCAGGCAGATCATAATTGGATCCTCTATAATAAAGGAATTGACCAGGTCAGGTTTCTATCTGGAAATGTGACTGGAGAAGGGTGCACCTCTAAGCTCCTTTGTTAAATGTAAATCTCATTAACAACAACAGTATATATATATATATATATATATATATATATATATATATATATATCATATATCAAGGATCAAGGTCTTAGTGGTTAAGTACACCTGGGTTCAAAATTCAGTACCAAAAAATTGGAAATAGGTTAAACTATTGATTATGAAGAGCCTTTACAGAATAAACATCATATACAATAAAAAACGTGGGCAGAGTAAATTTCAATTTGGGTGTAGGATTCAAGACAACTTGATTCTTTAGAGTAGCAACAGAGGGAGACAAGGAGAGATGGAAGAACGACAGGGATGAGGAGGAGGAGGAGAAGGAGAGAGAAAGGGTGAGAGAATTCTATGTAACTTAGCATCACATAGAGTAACCACTATTGTGCACATCACTTGTTAGTAAGCCTTAGTTCCCAACTGCATTCAAGGGGGACAGTATTTTCATGGTATGAACAAAAAGAACCAGAGGTCATTGAGATTCACCTCAGGATCTGTCTACCACAGAATGTCAACCAAGTGATATTCAGCAGATGAGAAGTCTATAAATTGCTATGATATTTGAACAAAAGTCACAAAAATTGTATGGAAAAATATGATCTATAGTTCAGTAATTTTATTTATAATTAATTGTCATACAGGTGAAACTAATGTCATTATTGTGTATTACATGAAAGGAAATTGACTTACAATTCTAGACATTTACTTGACAATAAAGTGTCATTCAGGTGACTATTTACATGAGGAAAAATGTACTTAGAAACTAGAGCTGGGTGCAGTGGCACGTGCCTGTAATTCCCGTGGCTCAGGAGATTGAGACAGGAATGTTAGTTCAAAGCCAGACTCAGCAATAGAGCAAGGCCCCAAGAAAAGTAGTGGGACCCTGTGTCAAAATTTTTTTTTAAAATATATAAAAACAGCTTAGTGGTTAAGTCCCCCTGGGTTCAAAATCGAGTACAAAAAAAAAAAGAAGAAATTTGAAATATGTTAAAGTATTGATTATGAAGAGCCTTTACAGAATAGATATCACATACAACAAAAAACTTCAAAAAAATTGAAAAATATATATATAGTGAAAGTACAAATGTATGTAAATTGGTTAACAAGAATATATTATTGTCAAAAATTGCACGAAAACTATCTCATTAACAAAAAAAAATGTAAATACCTAAGATAGCATAAGAAATCAGTAAATAAATTTATACTACTGAAGTTTTCCATAATAGCTCCAGTGATCCCTTAAAACTCATGGACAGTTTTCTATTACTAAGCATTGAAAAGCTGTCAGAATCTGATCAACAAGACGTGGTTCAAAGACTCCTAGAAGAGGAAATCAGAGACGCAGGTGGCTTTGTAAACTGACTTAGAGTTTGGACACATCATTCAAGTTCTAATTTGGAAAAGGGAGCTTGATGGGGGTTATGGGTTAATTGAACTATGAAAGTTCTTTCTTTTCTTCAACTTTCTATTTTTAAATCCAGTATAGAGGAGGTTCTGCTGATTGAATCTTCAGAGAACAGGACAAATGATGAGATTTAGTTTTATAGAGTAAAAAACACATTTTCTTATACATGTTTTCAAAGCTTCTGAAAGGTTGCAAAGGAAGAAAGAATTAATGGAATGGGATCACACTCTAAATCTAACACCATATCTTAACAAACATGACCTACCTGGTTTGGGGAGGAAGATATTGACTGTTTTTATAACTCTGTGTACTGAAATATTAAACACTTAATAAATTTGGAAGTACATGAGGTTATTTTTAAAAAGAGATGATTGAATATGAAATTTAGTTCAAACAAAGAGTTCCTTCTCCCTATTGTAACTTCTCATTCTAATATTTCTATCTTTCTAATATTTCTTAATGAAGAAATTTTCTTTTCACGCAGGTCAAACTGCAGAACAGGTTTACAAATGTGTTCAGAGTCTTCTCTGAGTTTGTATTCTGGAATGGAAATATCGAAACTCATTTTCAGAGAATCATAGAGATCCATACCACAAAATGCAAAGCAAGGTTTTAGTATTACAAGCTCATCTGTGATCAATATTAGAGATTGACAAATAGAATGAGCATGATCTTTCAAACTGATTTGGTTTAGAATCCTGATTGTCACCAACAGTGTGTAGTATTGGACAAGTTATTTCTCATGCTGCACCCACATTTTAAAATTCAAAGTTGGTCCTCCAATATTAGAAGCTTGCTGTGAGGATTAATGAGCTTACTTATGTAAACCACTTGGAAAGGATTTGGCACTCAGGAATGAATAGTACATAACTGAGTATTTTAATGGCAACAATGATGATTATGATCCCTTTTGCTCTAGAGCTGAAAATTGTATTAATCCAAGCATTAAACTTAGTTCTACCTCTGTCTGTCTCACTAGAGAAGGCAAACTCATAAAATTCCTTGTGAAATTAAATGTATGTTTCTTGAGAGTCAGTACAGAAGCAGAAAAGGATTTCTGTTTTTATTACATGTACATCATTGAGGGTATATTTTAAATATTTTACTGTCCTAATATTTTCAAGTTATGGAATTGAGAGATTACTTACTGTGGTTTCATCACTACAAAGATAAAAAAAAGTTGTCATTCAGCATTCATTCAAACACAAAATAGTATTTTGTATTCATATAAGTGCTAGGAACACATTGATGACACACAAATGAATGAATGGGCACTAAGTGAATGAATGAGTGAATAAAATTAATAGATTTCCATTTAAGGTATTGCTCAGAGATAATTTATTGCATCAGATATAATTTAGATACTTTTAGTATTGTTTTTCTCTAATAACAGTTTTATATTTTTCTCTATCAAGTAAATTCAAATTTTATAATTTAAATGTTTGATGTTATTCAAAGGATATGGCAGTTATATTTGTCATATTTGCTTTATTTAATCACTTGATGAATTGTGTAACATCAAACTTTTCAGCGTAATTATTAGTGTATTTTAAATTGAATCATGACAGTATGGTAATTGATACTTTCTACAACTATACTTTTCAATAGAGCTTACATGAATGTGTAAATTTGTTTAGTGTGTAGCTGTTAATATTGGATTACAAGATATATAAAAACCAGAGGATCTCAAACTGACATAAACAAAGATTTAAATATTTTTAATATATTCTTAAATATACCTTCTAATTTATATTAATAGGTATATTATTTGTTTACTATTTTCAATAAATTTGCATGCTCTAGGAGAAAATGTGTCCCCCATCATAACACCAATGTATATTTATCCATTGGTGTCTTGCTGGGCATTTAGTCCTTGTTTAGCACTTTACAATAAAGTTTAGTATTAGATCATTAATCCACACCTCAACATTTTAAGTATAGGCTCTTAGTCACATTGTACAAATAAAGAAAATTAAGATGTGAAACCTTAAAAATACTTCATCTAGATATCAACAATAATCAGAATGATGCACAAAATATGATAGATAGCAGATACATCATACAAATAGTGTTACCTGCATTCAGAAGGTATAGGGTATAGTAAGGGGAAAGGTGAAGAAAAATTTTACAGTGTTTTTGATTTTGTCATAGTATGAAAATTCCAGAATTCAGATAAGGGCATATTTGTGATGTTGAGTTATGAGTAAAAACAAGTCAGTTAACTGTCATTTGGATTAAACTATAAAGAGAAAGTCATGAGGAAATTCCTGATCAGGAATTCCTGTTCAGCAATAGATGGAAACATTCCTAGAATGCATTATTGTTGATAGGGTTTGAAAGCTATGGAAGAAAAAAAATACTTTTTTATTGCTTGTAAGAGACATTTACAACTCTCCCCTATCATCTGGTAAAGTAACTTGTTCGTGTTGGATATTGCTTGAGATCAAATTTACCTCATTATTTCTCTGGCTGACACCTGGACTTGGACTTAGGAGAGTATAGATCAACCCCTCCTGCCAATGGGAAAAATCAGACATCGTTTACATGATGTAGAGTGTTGATCTTAGTGTGGGTTTCACAGATCTGCCCAGGGATAAAGTGAAAATGGCAATGATACACACACACACACACACACACACATAGTATGTGTGTGTGTGTGTGTGTGTATGCAAATACATATATATATATATATATGTATATAGAGAGAACTATATATATATATATATATATATATATATATATATATATATAGAGAGAGAGAGAGAGAGAGAGAGAGAGAGAGATCACTATTATATCTATCTATATATACACACACATATTTTTATTTCACAATGATGTCATATACATTATGTGTGTGTTTGTGTTTGCATGTGCGTGTGAGTCTAGTTATTTCACAAGTGCCACAGAGTAAATCAAAACCCTTACTCATGATGTTATTGGTGAGAAACAGTTTCCTATATTTTATCTCTGAGTGTGCATTCAAGATGACAGGTACCAGATGACTGCATTTTATTTCACCCAATTGAGTATCATGGAACTCACAAATAAAACATGTTATTAAGCCAAGGAATGATATAATGGGGAGGTAAGACCAATAATTTGTACAGCTACTGCAAGCTTTGTGACACATTCTTTCCAAATTGCGCTGGATCTACCAAGTTGTAAATATTTCATTAAAAAAGTGTAAACAACTTCACATATGCTGATTTTCATTGACTTTGAGTAACCCAATCAAATCCACTTAAACTCATAGGTTTCCTTAGCTGGTAAACTTAGTGTTAATTGTGTCTCATCAAAAATAAATACTACCAAAATCCTTAATCTGCTTCTCATTTTCTGTGTTCTCACAGTTCTTCTTCTTCATTTTTTCAAGTCATCCTTATCATTTTACTGTAGGGCAATACAAACTGATACCCTTCTTGAGTTGAAAGCAGGAAGACTTTTCTTTGTGGTAGTCATGCAGAAGCCAAACTATTGTTGTTGTAATTTATCACCTCCTTAATATACCTGTGATTTCTATTTTACTTCTACATGTGTTACTCAGTTTATTTTTAGTGTGCTTCCTTGATTTCTTTTGTTTAATATAATGAAATTTCCTCTTGTTAGAGAGTAATATGAGACATAAGAAGATAGTTTCGAAAACTTTGCAGAATATAAAATGGTGGTTAAGTACCTAATTATAACTAATAATTCTGTAGGCCAGAGAAATAAAAGGACTCCAATAACATGATTCCAGCTGAATTATAGTCTCTAAGCTTTTTAGATATATGACAACTTTCAACATATAATAGGCTGAAGAAAAATCGAGCCATCATGAAATAGCAGAGTAAAAAGGTATAATACAAATAGTAACACAATACTACCAACAATAGAGTAACAACAATGTTAAAACATCACAATCTAAATTGAGTGCAATTGCAATTTACATGCATACTGCTTGAATATATACAATGTGTTATTTTTTCAGGTACTGTTACTAAAATACTGGACAAGAAGAAGTTAGAGGAAGAAAGGTTTACTTTGATTCATGGTTTCAGAAGTCTAAGGCCATTGTCAGACAACTCCATCCCTTTGGAACTGAGACATCTTAACAGAAGGGAAGGGCATGGCAGAGGAAAGCTATTCAGCTCATAAGTGTCTAAAGCAGAAAGAGGGAAGAGAGAGAGGGGGGGGGGAAAGAGAGAAAGGGGGGATGGTAGGGGAGGGAAGAGAAAGAGAAGAAAAACCTTTCCAGGGCATGCCTGCAATGACCCAGTTCCTCCAAATGATCTCATCTCCTCAGGGTCTCTTTAGCCTTCAGTGAATTAACCCATCAATGGATCAATCCACTGATGAACTTAGAACCCCCCTGATCCAATCTTTTCCTAAAAGACCCACCTCTGAATCTTGCTGCATTCGATCCATGCTTCCAACACATGTCAAGTTAGGACATTCTATATCCAAACCATATTATGCAAATAAAGATTTTAATGTAAAAAGTTATTATGTCAATGATGCACACTTTGGAACATTAAAGTTCTTTCACTGAGAAAGATTAAATGATGTAATAGTCAAAATGCATAATTTAGAAACATCTATGATATGAAAATAAGATGAAAAATTGGCTGAAAACAAGAAGAAAAATGATTTTTTTTTTCTACTAGCCTCTGAGAATTGATATCTGATTGAGACACTGTGGAGTATTCATTTTCTGAATCATCTAACATAGCATTCTTTACAACCACTAAAAGTCAAAGGAAAACATAAAAAAAGCAAGGGCAATTTATGTAGTCACAAGATAAACAGTGGTCCTGTTAATTAAATATGAAGCATAATTATATATGCCTTTTTATCCCTTACAATAAAATTTGATTTGTAGTTTAAGAGCTATTGTATTATTCTATAGCAATTTGTTAGTATAGCTAAAATGTCAAATTAACAATCTAGCTACATATTTGATATATAAATATTCTTAACTTCTCATATGAGGAAAAAGTTATAAACACCTTTGATAAAATAAAAGCAGCAAAACCTCTCTTCTTTATTTCTGTTCACTTAAAGGAAAAATAAAAAAATTCTTGTATTTTTTAAATATCCAATATTGCATTGAGAAGAATTTTAGAAAACATTGTGTGCATTCATTTGTGTTCTATAAATTCAGTGTGCTGAAACTCTTCTTTTTTATATACCTTAGGTGGAGTATATCTACATTGTGGTAGATCAGTAGTTTGAATAAGGAGACAAAGGAGATTGCAAGCAATTAATATCTAATGGATGGTTTTAATGAGTTGACAATAGCTCTTAATAGTAAAGGAAAAATACAATTATATTCTTCTTATACATTCACTACAAATCATACAAACATTATTGTACTATTATTGCATTTCCTTAGAAATAATGGATGCTTTACTAGATTCATTTAATAGACTAATGTAAATGTCTTATTTGTTGTTTTTAGAAAAGGGAGATAAATTCTCAGACCCAGAAAAATAAACTTGAGTATATTAAAATATTTCTTCTTCCTCTCACCTGTGCTGAAGTAATAAAGGAAGAGATTTAGGATCATAAAAAGAATAGTCATAAAGGTGAGGTCCTAATTTACTTCCAGTTTTATTTCAACTTAGTTCTTCATTGCTACAAGGCATAAATTTATTGAATTTTACTATATTCACCTCACACTGGTTTCCTATCAAACAGAATATCACTGAAACATCTCTGCTGAGCTCCCTACATGAAACTGTCCTTTTGTACGTCTCATAATCGGCGGCGATGTGGCTAAGCATCTGGTGGTGACAAGCAGACGTCTTTGATTTATTGGCTAATATCACTGCTTGTTAGTGGATGGTTGAGCAGGAGACTAAAAGAGCATAAAATCAGAGAGAATAAATTATGAAGGCACCGAACTGTGCCATTATAAACCCTTCCTTGTCACAGCTGTGACATCTCATAGAAAATGGAGGATGACAGCCACATTCATTCTTCAAAGGGCCAATACTTTCTACTTGTGATCCTGACCATAAATAAATAAATAATGCAAACAAACCACATAAGCAAGTCAGAACTCAAGCAGGAAGTGCCTCCCCGTTCATGGAGCTCTTGGGTTCCAGTTTTCTTCTACTTAAAAGTAGAAGAGAACAAAGCTGACTTCCATGAGAGGCGCGCACCAGGAGAGTGCCAGGGTACTAAGTACATCAGCATCAGCCCCCCTTATTAGGACCTGGGGAATTTAGGAGGTAGACATACCTTATGTCACTTTTTCCTTTAGTCATCTTGGAAAGGTTACTCTTATTTAAATTGGTAACATGAGTTCTATTTTAGTGAGTCAATTTAGCCAATCCATTCATACTACAAGGGTCTGCCTAGCAAACAGATTTTAAGATTGCCCTACTTCAGTTAGTATTTAGTATAAAGAATGTTACAGAATAACTGAAAAATTTAAGTTGACTTTTTAAATTATCTGAGGTCTATTAAAGACATTAAAACCTATCTAAAAGTAAGAATGAATTACCAGTTCATGATAGTGAAATCATACAATAGAAAGAACAAATATCAAAGCCAGGTCTTAGATTTTTGTTTTCTAATCTAGGCTTTGTTCTAAATTCAAGTTAGACTTCTTTGAAAGGTAAAATTTATATGATTCAATATTGAGCATTTAGCATCTTGGATATTACTGAACTTAAGTATGATGGAGAAAAGGCAAAGTAAAGGCAAAGAGTCTCATTTCACAGTTATTATACTTTAATTCATTCTAACAAAAGATAAACTTTGAGAAAGGTTTTGTAAGATGAGATTCAGCATTGACTAACTGTGTTTTCAGGAAGTCATAAGAAAATCAGAGTAGAAGGAAAAAAAAATGTGTGAGAAGGAACTGTTTGAGGAAAGGCTGACTGCACAGATGAGTTAGGGAGAGATTCTGCAAGGGTCTGTCTGCCATGAAACCATTGAGTCATTAATTAATATTCTGCCTTATTTTGGAAAGGGTTAATTACAATTACATAACATATAACAAGATGCAATTCATCAAAAGTGAGTTTAAAAAAGAAAAATGACAGTATTGACATAAAGCCAAGAATAAAACTAAAGTTAACACATAAAGTTTAAGCTTCTTTAACATCCCACAGATGCTTTATAACTTTTGCTCATAGCTCTTGATCAGCCACCATGAACAGAGAACAGTATCAACTGTAGTTTTAAATATCTCCAACTTCAGAGGCAAAAAAATGATAGTTTTATAGGAAAACTTGTATTTGTTTAAAATATAGTTCATCACACCAAAGTTTATTTGAGACAAAGCAATTCTATGAAAGGGTTGTGTGCGGGGCTGGGATTGTGGCTCAGCGGTAGAGTGCTTGCCTAGCATGTACGAGTCTCTGGGTTCCATCCTCAGCACGACATAAAAATAAAATAAAGATATTGTGTCCAACTACAACTAAAAATAAATACATAAAAAAGAAAGCGTTGTGTGCAATGAACAGTGAAAATACTGACTAGATATGTCTCTTAAAAATATTAATCTTTGTATCTATTTTTCATTTATTTTCCACATGAGTGCAGTTTACCTGGTTGGGTATTTATACTGCCTACCCAATTAAAGGGGATAATATGATCATGTGGCATGTTGAAAACTCACTTTTGATGACACTTCTAATAAACTGGTCATCTTCCAGAAAATCTAAAACCAATGTACAATTAAATGTCTTTATAAATTTTGATTGAAAGAAAAGTCTGCATTAGAGATCCCAAAGCATGATTACTTGTAATCACTAAACCAAAAGGACAAAGTGGGCATTCTCCTGAATGCTGGTGTGGCATGGCTCAGGTGACAGACCCTTGCAGCTAGATCCAATTGATGCAGGGAGTGCATATTTTGTTTTTGTGCAGGGAATAATGATTCTATTTTATAGGAACAAGAATGCCAATTATTGTAGTACTAACACATCTGTGAGGCTGGAGCCTCAGACTTCTGCTCTAAAAAAAAAGATGTGTTAACCTAGACCTTATTTTGAGGCTAGAAGTTTCCCAATGTATCTCTTATTGCAGAGGAATCTAGATATTAATCTTGATGGGAGTTGTCAGAATATTAAACATGGAATGCAAACTCAAAAAGAAATCTAGAGAACCAAAAGCCAGTAGGTTTTATGTGAAGAAGAAAAACCTCTATATGATGGATCTTAACAATTCAAAGAACATTCTTAAAATTTTCATGTGTAACAAGAAGAAGAAGAACAACAAAACCATTTGGAGTCATGGTATTTTGATAGAGTGTTGGTTTCATCTTGAGCTTGCATTCTAGTATCCAGCAAAGTTGTATTTCTCTAATCTCAGTAGTATTGTTTAAGTAGTATTGCCGCAGTTCTAAATACTGTGATCTGTAAAATAGAGTGACAATTATTAAACATATTTAGATGCTCATTGTACTCATAGCATCCATAGATAATGCTACATTATAACCAATACTCCAAATTGTTTTTTAAATGCTGAAAATTTTATTCTTACTTTATAATTGTTTTTTTCTGCTTTGTTCAGAGTTAGATTAATTATTGGCTTTACAGATTTAATTTAGGAAGTATAGATATCTTGTCTTGAAGTATACTCATAACACAGAATTCTTTAGATTGTGAATAAGCTACACAATTTATTCTACAATTTTGTTTTTTATACACACATATGTGTACATGAATATTATAGGATTGTAAAGTACAATATTATACTATCATTTTAGAAAGGATTTTAGTATAATTTAAATATATATATATTTTAAATATATATTTAAATATTTTTATGAAATACATACAAATAATCCTATAATTCTGACTATATTTAAAACATTTAAATGGACACATTATAGATTTTACATTTTTATATAGTTAATGCATAAGAAACATTTATATCTAATACTGGTCCTTGTGGTGATATTGAGTGTCTGTCACTGAAATAAGAAGCTTACACAATATTTTGAGTAGTCTTCACAAAATATCTGAAAGGTGAATGACATTATTCCAATAGTTTAGAAATATGAAATATCTAGCTAAGATTCAAATTTGGATTTATTTTATGTAAAAATCCATGTTTTTCATTTTTTTTATTTTATTGAAAGTGCTATTCTTTCTCTCAGTAATGAACCATGTCATGAAGAATGCACTAGGCACATTGTTATTCCAATGTACCAATGATCTAACTTCAGAAGGAGGAAATACATACAATGTTATAAAATTCTGTCTCCTGAATTGAGATGAGACTCCTTCTGAAGATTCATGGTTATTTTCTGTAGTAACATTGCATATTTTCAAGACCTGACCATCTTGCTCAAATATTTTGTTTTGGGTTCTCAAGTACATAGAAATGCACATGAATATTTATTACACTGCATGATATAATCTTTAAGAAATATACGTGCATATCTCTTTTATACAAAAAAGTATATATCTCAACAATTCAAAGAAGGTACATATGTAATGAGACAGCATCAGAAATGTATACCTTCAGATAATTTGTTTCTTTGCATTGAAAAAAGTGAAAATAACAACAAAGGCAACTTTTCATATCCAACTTAACCTCTTTGGTTAGAGGTAGCATTGCAATTAAAACATTACTGAGGCAAATTCTCAGTGGCTCAGCACTAAACACTTCGTAAACACTTGAGTGGGTACAAGTGTAGCCATGTGCAACCATGTGTGGTAAATCTGTCAGAACTAACAGCAGGGGCTCTGATAAGAGTTCTCCATCAGTAAACCTGCTGAGAGCTCAAGGTCTTGGAATTGTTATCATAAGTGGCACCCAATAGTGAGGCCAATATTAAGGGTCTATTCATGTTTCTCCAGTGTGGATTTTCTTAATTTTCCATAGGTTTATTCTATCTTGGACATTTCAGGTCATGTTGATGTTTAAACCCAAGTCTAGCAATTGTCAGAATTTAAGTGCATTATTTTTCTCCTTAAAGAGAGAGAGCAAGAAATGTCCTATGTGAGGAGGGCATAGGAAACTATTTTCCAAACAGAACAGTACATTTAGTGAGAATGGAAGTTTATTAGAAAGTTTTGTATATCCTTATCATGTTAGACAACTCAACACAGAAGCTCATATTTCATAAAATTAAGCAATTAAAATCAAATTCCAGATTCTATGCTTTTCTAGTCTGTACTTGAATAGTTTTCAAACCTCAACTTAACCTAGTCTATAAGTTATCAAGGCTGACATATCACCCACCCTTACCTGAATCTTGTCTGACAGTGCCTCTGGGTTACAAAGACCACTCAACTTGGCTCTCTACTCTGTACCCTTACCACAGAGGTTTTTCTTTTCTTTTTTTTGAGAGAGAGAGAGAGAGAGAGAGAGAGAGAGAGAGAGAGAGAGAATTTTAATATTTATATTTTAGTTTTAGGCTGACACAACATCTTTGTTTATATGTGGTGCTGAGGATCGAACCCGGGTGGCACGCATGCCAGGCAAGCGCTCTACCGCTTGAGCCACATCCCCAGCACACCATAGATTTTTCTTGTCCCATAACATCAGTACTTTCTTCAGAACTAACCAATGAGTTATTTATTTGTACTTTTTTCCAATGGACTAAGATCAAAAAAATTTTTTTACAGTTTTGCACACAGGTAGTACATACTCATTCATTAGTCTCAGGATTTTAAAAGCACTTATCCATTAAACTTCATTAAATTACATATTATAGATATTAGTTTTAGTGGTCATACAATGCAACAACAGTTTATGTCCAAAGAATGTTAAACCAATTATAAGTAAGCTCCATACTACATAATATCAAAATTGTGTGTGTGTGTGTGTATGTGTGTGTGTGTGTGTTTATTACCATGTTTCATGTAGTTTGCCTCTGAACAATCATGTCAAGAATTGCTAGTGTAAAGACCTTGAAGAAGTAGGCAGTTAAAATAATGAGTGATAGGCAGGTGTTACAGACTGAAGCTGGTTGTTATAAAAGCAACAGTGCTTTTATAACCATGAACTTACATGAAACACACAAAGCCCTGATGATGGGAAGTTATAGGGAATGGCAGGGACTGTCAAGAGCAATGTGGACACTGCTGAAAGTGGCTCACTTCTTCTGGGCTCTTGAGGATGACAGCCATCTGTGCTGTATACCTGTACTGGCCAGATCTTCCACTTGTATCTACAAAGACTTTGGAAATCTAGACTTATATGTGAAACTTCACCATTTTTTTTTTCATATTGGCAACTAATTCCATAGAGAACAAGTATAACACAGCTCGTGGTTAGCCTAGTTCTGAGGCTATTAATTGAAAACTCTAAGTACTTAATATATATCTGGACAAATTATAAACTTGAGGGAATAATGAAAAAAGTGAATATTAAAGAAATTAGAAAATAGTTATCTACTATTAGTATGAACTCTATAGTTGATTTGTCAATGTTAGGCATAACATGGTAACAACATGCTATTTCAAGAATGTTCCAACTATATTTTATTTTTAGATCTATATTTTGTGATTGTGTAACAATGCATAAGTCAACGAATCTTTCAGATTTTAAGTTTTTGTTTATTCAGTTTTCTGTTGTTGTTGTTGTGGGTGGTGTAGGGGCAAAAGAGATTATGGATTGTTTTAGGAAAAGGTGAAAAATTACCAGCAAAATGATTTGGACACCATTTGTGAGCTTCAAAATTAGAGTTTGTGGAATACCTTAAATTAAAGATATTGAATTAAACCCCTGAAAGTTTTAGAATTAATTATTTGACTTTATAATTTATCTGAAATAAATTGAGATTTTCATATCATATCACTTTAGAATCATAATAAAAAAGAAACTTCACTGTTGCAATTGACAATAGCAAATAACTTGCATTGCGTTTTCACCATGGGTAGTGTTATTTGATTTTCTCTTTAAAATGTGGTATGGGCAATTCGTAGTAGATGGAGTGTCTCCAGTTTTAATCACTTCACTTTTCATTTGAAAAGTAATTCATCATGAGAAGTCAGTGGGGTATAGAGAGCACTAATTGCAGCAAAATATCAAGGACAGTTTTCCTCTGTCTTAATTAAACATTAATGAGTAAAGTTATTTGCAAATGCAGGCTGCTGGGATGGACTTGTCTATCTAAGTTTGGTAAATACTGACACTAGATGTCAAAATAAAGCACCTTAATTGATTTATACAGGAATTTATAAAGATTACACCTGGCTTGACATTTCCCTAGGTTTTTATAGAGTAGTTTCTAATAAATTATTTATAAAGAAACTTTTCCTGACCTATCCTAATTACAGGAGTGATTGTTTCCAAACTAATCAATTTGGTGTAAATTCAACTTTTTCAGTTTTACTATAAACTTTAGGGATTCTATGGAAAAGGATGATGTTTTCCATAGGATATGCAGGCAAGTCATTTTTTTTGTCACATTTGGAAATGTTTTGTAAGGTTCTTTCCTTTTTCAAATTGATATATTTTTATGAATATATGCATATTATACTTCAATGTGTTCATTAACCTAATTGCTTTATTTTGAGTTATAATCCAAAAATTAAAATTAAAAACCTGCAATAAATTCAAACTTCAGATCTTAATGTGATGTCTTAAGTAACATTGCTGATGATATTTTATAGTGTATTTGATAACTCAAAACACTAACAAAAGGTAAAAATGTAAGCTTTTGGCTCTAAGTTACCCCATAGTTATCAAGAGGAGAATTGTTTAATATAATTGATAGATTAGTTGAAATGTAATATTTTACTAAATTTCCCATGCATTTCTCTGAATGACTACCCAACAATATTAACTTTGATGGTTATAATTAATAGTTTCAAACTATAAAGAATATAATTAATATTTTAAGTAATTAAGTACGTGTTATATCAAGGGCTTTCAATTTTATATGTCAGAAAACAAAACACCAATGGTGCCATTTATGACAATAAAATTTTGTGTAGGTTATTGTAGGGATATAGTCATTTTCAGAAAATTACAAAAACTTTGTATCTATATTTTTAAACTATCAGCATGGTAATATACATTGTTTTTAAAAAGGGAGAAAAAAGGGGAAAAAATGTTCCCGATGTGTCTTAGAATGGCTTGTAAACTCTGTATAAACTGTTTTCAGACAGTACTGTTAAATTTCACTGTGAATTCTGAAACTCCCAGTTTTCCAAACCATATGGCTTGATGCAGATAAAATTGGCTTATGGCAAATAGTGTAAACACATTTGATGCTTTTCCACCTGTGAAACTACTGAAGTGTTATGGTGTACATTTTTAAGGTTACTAGAACCAGGTTTTCAGTGAATCTTTATTTTCATACATTTTGCCCTTCTTGATGAAGTCCTTGCCTCATTTAAATGTGGCCAAGTGCCATTTGCCATTACCTCAGGAAGCCCACACTTCAGCAAAACCTCATTTTCAATTTGTTTTCAATGTGAAAGTCAAATTATTCTGAGGAATATCTTTTATTCATTATTTAAAACAAAATCTTGGCTAGGAATTGCTTGTTTTTCAAATCAAAGTAAATTAGAATATCCCTTTAATTTGTGTGTAAAAACAACTAACAATAAAGTCATGTTTGAAAGAAATTAAGAGATCTTTGAATGCACAAAACAGAAAAATAAGTTAGATCCCTGAAAAGCAATGATGATCAATGATGTTTCAATCTATAATAGTTATTGTTGATTTTTTTAAAAAAGCTACAGAAATGTTATTATAAATTCTGATAGCCCCTGAGTTACAGAACCAACTTTTCCATGAAGGAGGGATTCTCTGGATGAGGTTAGAAGTTTGACTGGATTTTATTTTATTTCAAGGATTGATACAGAAGGTAGAAAGATGAACAAGAAATAACCATAGTAAGACTAATTTTTAAGAAAATCTATTGTGGCAGAGGTAAGGAAAGAAAGACTATGGTAGATACACCAGAAGTGAAGGATAGATCCAACATTTATCTTTGATCATGTAAAATTTTTCTGCCTGCTTGATAGATGAACATAGCTCATGCCTCACCTGGAAAATTTAGTTAAAATGGTACCTCCATAAATTCTATTCAAATATAGTGGAAGAAGGAGGGATCTATGAAGAATATTAAATATAAAATACTCTGTGTAACAAATAAACATGTAACTACCTTTAACTCAATAAAGCAAAATAAATGAAATCCATATCCATGGAATGATGACTGTGGGGTTTTGATGTTTACCATAACTGTGTTCACATCCACTTAGGTCTATCTCTAGATTTATGTTTCATAGGCTGTTGTTCTTTACAAGAACCAATTTCATATTATTTCAATTACAGTGAATACAAAATTAAAATATTTGAATATACCCACCAACATATACCCACCCCCACTCCACACTTTGTTCTTTTTGAGGATTTAATATTTTTTTTATTTTGTATTTCTAATTTTAATTTCTTAATTTTTTTTAAGTTTTGGGATCTTTTCAAATGCCTTTTCATTGAGACATAAGATTTGTACATCTTGATGGAATTCAAAATTACTTCAACTATTCTAAGTTTTGTGTTTCCCTATGACTTTTTAGATTTCATCCCCTATACCTGTGATGAAAGTAATTGGCATTTTGATTAGGATTACATTTAATCTAAAGATTGCTTTTAGTACTATTTGTTTAAACAGTACTAATTCTTCCATTACATAAATTCAAATTATCTTTAATTTACTATTGTGTCCTCTATAAGTTCATTCATCAGTGTTTTATAATTTTTATTGTTGAGATCTTTTACTTCTTTAAATATATTTATGCCTGATATTTTTGTGACTGTTGTGATGAAATAGTTTTATTGATTTCTTCTTCACTATGTTAATTCTTAGTGTATAAAGAAGCTATGTTTTATGCTAACTTTGTATTCTATCACTTTATATAGATTGTATCATTCTAAGAAATTTTTATAGCATATTTAGTTTTTTATGTATAAAATCATGTCAACTGCAAATATTGATAATTTACCTTTTTCCTTTGTAATTTGATGCCCCCCCTTGCTCTTTCTTTCTTACCTGATTGTTCCTACTATGATTTACTGCATTATAGGAAATAAGAGGAGGGAAAGCAGATACTATCTTGTTCCAGATCTTAGGGAAATGATTTCAGCCTTTCCTGCTCAGTATTTTGTTGACTGTTGGTTAAAGTATGTACCTTCTTTTCCTATTTTATTTAGATTTTATCATGAAGAAATGTTGAATGTTATCAAATGATTTTTTCCTCTGTTAAGATATCATATGATTTTTGTTTTTGATTATGATGATGGGATATACTGTTTATTGATTAACAGATGTGAAGCTATCTCTGCACCCCTGGGATGAATCCCACTTGATTACAGAACATGATCTTGTTTGATGTGCTGTTGGATTTTGCTTCTTAGAATTTTGCTGAGTTTTTTTTTCATATGTTTATATTAGAGTAGATTAAATTATAGCTTTTATTTTTGTTATGTTTTTATATAGTTTCAAATTTGGGTACTACTAGTTTCAAGGGAATAAGTGTAGAACTTATTTTTCCCCCCTCAGCTTTTTGCAATAATTAAAGAAAAAACGGAATTTCTTCTTCTTTAAATTTTTATAAAATGTATCTGTAAAGCAATAGGTCCTCCTGGGCTTTTTTATTAAAGGAAGACTTTTCATTTCGACATCAATTTTATTACCCTTTATTTTTCTTTTTATATTTTCTACTCATTGATTCAATCTTTATAGAATATAAATGTTTACAAGTTTATCCATTTCTTTTAGAATCTCCAATATGTTAATATATAATTGTCTACAACAGTTTCTTATGATCTTTAAATTTCTGTGGGTTCAGTTATTTCTCCTTTTTGTCTTTGTTTTTATTTATATCAATTCCTCTTTCTTTCTTTTTGGTGATTCTAACTAAATGTTGATTAATATTTTCTTTTCAAAATTCAACTCTATTCCAGTGATTTTTTGTTTTAAATTTTGATTTTATTTATTTGTCATTGGATGTTATTATTTATATCTTTATACTTTATTTTTTCTTGCTTTTATAGCCTTAAGGTATATTGCTGAGTTACTTATTTGAAATCTCTCTCACTTTCTTTTTTTTTGTTTTGATGCAAATATTAGTTGCTCTAAATATTTCTATTAATACTGTATTTGCTGGGTGACACAGATTTTGATATACTATATTTTCTTTTTTATTTGAGAATTATTTTATAATTTCCCTTTAATTTTTTTACAAATTTTACATCTAAGAATATTTTGTTCAATTCCATGTATTTCCATATTTTTATTGTTCTTGTTTATTTATAGTTTTATTTTGTTGTGGTTTGAGAAAATGCATAATAAGATTTTATTTTGTAAAATTTAATTGAGACTCTCTTTGTGATCTAGCATATGATTAATCCTGGAAAATTTTCTGTTTAGAGAACAAGGTAGGTTCTGGTGCTCCTGGATGAGATAGTCTAAAGATGTCTGTCAAGTCAGTTTGTTCTATACTATGGTTCAACTTAAAGATTTCTGTCTGGGTGGTGAAAATAATGTGCTGAAGTACCCAGTTATTATAGTGGAGTTCCCTTCTTCCTTTAGATGAAATCTGTTCATTTCCAGAGTTAGTTCCATTGACACTTATAATTATTGCATTTTCTTATTTAAATGTATCCTTTTATTAGTATATAATGACATTTCTCCTCTTTTTACTTTTTTGAGATGTCTTCATTCTGATACTTCTCACTTTTGGTTTCTGTTATGATTATATATTTATTTTTCAAATGTTCACTTTCAATCTGTATTATTGTTTGTAAAGTGAGGTCCTTGTGGAAGATATATAGTGGGTAATTTTTTTAATCCCTTTTGCCAATATTTTTTTTTAAACTGGGAATTGAACCCAGGAGCTGGCCTTGAACTTGCAATCTTCCTGTGTCAGCATTCCAAGACACGGGATTTTTAGATGTGCATCACTGTACCCAGCCAATCTTTATATTTTGATTGGTAAATTTAGTGTGTATATATTCAAGGTTATTATGGATAGGATAGATTTCTTCCTGAATTCTGTTAATTATTTAATGATTGCATTCTATGTATTTTCTTCTTTTCCACTTATCTTATGGTTTGCCTTTGTGGTTTGGTAGTTTTCTGCTGTGATAAGCTTTGATCTCTTCTTTTATCTCTTATATGTCTCTTCTGTGAGTGAGTTTCATACATCCATGTTTTTCATGATGATAGGAATTGTCTTTCTTTTTCTTTTCTAGTGTAGGACTTTCTTAAGCTCTCTTACAAGGCTAATCTAGTGCTGTTGGAGTTCTTCAGGTTCTGCTTGTTTGGGAAAGACTCAATTCTTTGTTTCTGAAGTTTTGCTGCAAATAGAATTCTTGTTTTGCAGGGTTTATTTATTTATTTTTCTACCCTTCTTTTCATTCAGTACTGAAAGTACATCATTTCATTCTCTTCTACTATGCACATTTTCTACTGAGAAATCTGACATTGGCCTAATGAAAGGTCCCTTATATATGGTTAGATACTCTTGCTATTTTTAGAATTCTCTCCTTGTCTTGTACATTTGACATTTTGACAAGAATATGCCTTAGAGAATGTCTTTTGGTTGAATCTTAATTAAGATCCTTTGACATTCTTAAATGTTTATATCCATATTTCTTTGAAGACTTGGAAGGTTTTCCGCTATTATTTTATTAAATATGTTTTTAATTCTTTTTCTTTTCGTTCTTTCTCTTTTTGATTTTTCCTTTTTTGAAATATGGCTTAGTTTTATCAAAATACCTATCTTAAAGTTCAGAGATTATTTCTTCTACTTGGTCTAATCCGTTTTGGAAGGTATCAGTTACATTTTTTATTTCATTGATTGAAGTTTTCATCGCCAAGATTTCTGAGTGATTCTTTTTTTTTTAAATGATTTCTACCTCTTTGATAAATTCATTCTTTACATCATATATTTTTTTTCTCATTTCATTATATTATCTACCTATATACTTGCATTTCCCTGAGTTTCTATAAGGTTGCAATTTTGAATTATTTTTTCAGACGTTTCATAGATTTTCTTAAAATTGGGTTGTATTTTTGGATAATTATTCTGTTTCTCTTTGCTTTCTCCTGTTTCTTGTGTCCCTGTTTGACGTATGAGCATCTGGTATAGCACCCACCTCCTCCTATTTTATAGGATATCTTCTGAAGGAAAACATAAATAAATTTAGGTAGGATATAAGTTGTCAGTTGAGCTTAGATTATAGATGAGCTTGAAAATGTAGTTTTTGCATTATTTATTCTTCTGCCTTAGTAGACCAATCTGCACTTGTTCCCGAGGATTGTTGTGTGATTGTGAGTGGTTGTGAGTTTCCAGAGTTGCACAACCTCTGGCCGCACCATATGCTCATGGCACTGGAGTTCTGGTGCTGCAGGGTGAAGTGTAAGACATCATCCTATAAGGTGATCTTGGATGACAGACACTGAGGATTGTGTTACCAACAGCTATGAAACAGACATAGAACATGAAGGACACCTTCCACTGGTCCCTCAATATAAATGTATGGATGTTAAGCATATGGAGCTGGTAACCGTGGTCCTTAACAGTAGAACATTGATGGGCTCTTTCTTAGTTCTCAAGGTAGTAGTGCAGATGGATTATTGCATCATAACACTGGCAACTGTAGTGTTAAAGTTGTAGGATGCAAAGAAAAGCATCACCAGGTCCCAAGGAGTGAACACAAGTGATGAGGAGGCTTCTGTCACTTATAGCAATGATCCTAAGCTAGAGGACATTGATAGAATGTTCCCCAGTTCCCATGTGACAAGTGAGTGACTCTGGGACACTACTGTGGTGTCAGTAGTTGTGGTGTCAAGGTCAAATGCAATGGATGAGCCACAGAATGTCTATGATACAGAATTTGTGGAACTAGTAGCCACAGTTCTGGTGTTGTGAATCCATAGTGGGACCTTACCCAGATTCAAAGGGATAAAATAGAGTGATGCTGGGAATTTGGGCACAAATAGTTGTCATCCTAAGGCCATGACTGTGCCTGAGACCTTCTCTACATTCTATGTTATGGGTGGTACTGAGACTTGTGGCTCTTTTAGTTACTGAAGCTAAGAAACAGAATACTAAGGGACCTACCTGTTCACCACCTTTTCAGGTGCATATAAGCCCAGGGCTGTGGAAGCATCATGGGGCAGCTTCTGAACACCAAGATGTGATGGAGTCTAGCAGTGAGTCTTGTAGTGGTCATAGCTTGGATTTGGGTGGTGAAGGGTCAATGTATGTTTCTTCTTTGAAGTAAAGCAGTCACTTAGATCCAAGTTCATTCACCAAAGTGCATTTAAACCATGAGATGATGGTACAATTCTCTGTAGCTAGGACTGACAAGTTCCTGCCCTGAGGAGTGTAGCAGGTATTTCCCACTTACCTTTTACTGGCTGTGTGAAGTCGCCACTTCACCCCCATCCTGAGATCTGTGCTTCAAGTAGCAGTGTGCTTTCTTCCTCTCTTTAGGTTGCCTTTCTGACTCTTGGTGTGGCTTAGGGCTTATGTCACTATCCTATTTCTTTTCTTTTTTTTTTTAAGAGTGAGAGAGGAGAGAGAGAGAGAGAGAGAGAGAGAGAGAGAGAGAGAGAGAGAGAATTTTTAATATTTATTTTTTAGTTATCGGCGGATACAACATTTTTGTCTGTACGTGGTGCTGAGAATCGAACCCGGGCCGCACGCATGCCAGGCGAGCGTGCCACCGCTTGAGCCACATCCCCAGCCCCACTATCTTATTTCTTTCCACAGTTCTCTTTTAGTAACTCTCCTTGAAATGAATACGTTTTATTGTTGCCCTAGTTCTTCTATGTGGCAGAGATAAGTGCAGAACATCTCTTTACTGCCTTCTTGGATTCTTCCTGGCTTATTTTTTCAGTTAGGATTCATAATCAATGTTTTAAGCTCTAGGAAAACCAAGGGGCATTAGAATAATGTTATAAATTGACTTAGGGAGAATTGACATTGTTATGGTGTCAGGTTTTCCTCTCCAGGGCCCACATGTATAATTCCATTTGTTCAAGTCTTTTTCAAGGAGTGTTTTGCTTCACGTTTCTTGTTAGGATTTATACTTCTGCATTTTTTATTAAAATCTTTCTGTTCTACAGCTTTATTGTCTTGTTATTGACTTTGCATTTGAAGACCATTGATTACTTTACATTTTATATCCAGTGATCATTCCAGTTTATAGTTATTTTAATATTAAATTGTATTTCTCCATGTTAACCAATCAAAATATCTGCAATTAGATACTTTGAATAATATTTCTAAGACAGTATGAAAGAAAATTGAAGATAATGAATACTCAAGTGTCATACATAATTTTATTTCAGTTTCTTCAAGGTTTTTCCACTAAGTAAAATAGTTTCTTTAGTACTGATATGCACATTTTATGTTAATGAAGCATATATAAATTACTCTTTTTATTTAGTGTTTCAAACATGAAAATTTCCTATGAAATGCATTTCTTCATACTCCATAGAAAATTATACTATTGTCTTATTTTTATAATTTACTGAATTATATTAATATATTTTCTTATATTAACTAACTTTTGCATTTATAACACTTAGATAAAAATGATTTATTTAAATAACATCATAGATTTTACTTCTTGGTAATTTTTCATATTTTTTCTCACTGTTCAGAAGAAATATTTGCCTGCAGTGATTTTCCATATTCTATTATCTTTAAATATTTTGAAATTATTTCTCCTTTTGGTTTTCTACAGAATATTTGCAATAATTAGTTCTAGATTCTCTCTACATCTGTGGTATCATAACTATATAAAAACATCCAAGGCTGATTCTTTTTCTGCAAGAGAAATAAATGAAACTTCTAGTTTTCTTGCATGACAAATTGTCTGTTTAGACATTTTCTGTCAAATGCATTCAACTTTAGTTATGTTTTCAAAAAATATCAATTTTATTAGATTTAAATTTTTATTTGCACATAGTTTCTCAGAGGGGTCATATGTGATTTTTTTATTTTAAAAATGTTTTATGAGCACATTTTTGTTGTATGTAACATTTGGGGTTTACATAATTATATGCATGCAACATAATAGCTCCATTTCAGTCCCCACTATTTTTCTATTTCTTCCCTCCTCCCTTTCCCCATTCTCCTACCTCTACTCTTCTCGTTTTCCCTGTATTTATTTAATTTTTTAAAAGTTGTTGTTTTTTTTTAGATATACATAAAATTGAAATTTACTGTGGTAAATTAATATATGTATATCACAAAGTTTGGTCAATTGTATTCCACAGTTCCTCACCTTCTCTTCTATCTTCCCAGCCACCATTCTCTTCCTGTATTCTGCTGTCCATCTTTCTACTTTCATGCAATTCTGACAATCATTTTTTTTCTGCTAATATTTTTCTAACTTCTATATATGAGAGGAGGCATTCAACCCTTGATTTTCTGAGTCTAGCTTATTTCACTTTGCATGATATATTCCAGTTCTAGTCATTTATCAGGAAATGCCATGATTTGATTTCTTCTTTCTTTATGACTGAGTAAATCTTTATTATTTATATACACATTTTATTCATTAATTCATCTGTTGAGGGCACTGGGATAAACACCAAAAAACAAATAACCCAATCAATAAATGGGCCAAGGACCTAAACAGACACTTCTTAGAAGAGGATATACAATAAATCAACAGATATATGAAAAATGCTCATCATTTCTAGCAATTAGAGAAATGCAAATCAAAACTAGTCTAAGATTTCATCTCACTCCAGTCAGAATGGCAGATATTATGAAGACAAACAACAATAATTGTTGATGAGGATATGGTAAAAAAGGTATACTTGTAAACTGCTGGTGAGTCTACAAACTGGTACAGCCAATATGGAAAACAGTTTGGAGATTCCTTGGAAAACTGGGAATGGAACCACCATTTGACCCAGATCTCCCTCTCCTCGGACTATACCCAAAGGACTTAAAAACAGCATACTACAGGAACACAGCCACATCAATGTTTATAGCAGCACAGTTCACAATAGATAAACTGTGGAAATAACCTAGATGCCCTTCAGTAGGTGGGATTAAGAAAAATGTGGCATAGATACACAATGGAATATTACTTAGCAATAAAAGAGAATAAAATCATGGCATTTGAAGGTAAATGGTTAGAGTTGGAGAAGATAATGCTAAGTGAAGTTAACCAATCCCAGAAAAACAAATGCTGAATGTTTTCTCTGATATAAGGAGGCTGATGCATAGTGAGGTGGGCAGGGGGAACAAGGGAGGAATTGGTGAATTCTAGATATGGCAGACGGGTGGGAAGGGAAGGCAGGGGTCATGGGATTAGAAATGATGGTGGAATGTGATGGACATCATTATCCAAAGTACATGTATGAAGACATGAATTGGTATGAATATACTTTGTATACCACCAGAGATATGAACAATTGTGCCCGCATTCCACTGTTATTTGTAAATTAAAAAATAGAAAAAAAAAAGAATACAAATCCTGTGGATGTTTTGTTAGAATTATACCTAAGCATTTTATTTTAGAGGGGATGTACATGATATTTTATTTTTAATTTTAACATCAATAGGTTCATTGCTATTACAAATACAATTGTTTTTCAATGTTCATATTACATCATGTTATTATGTCATAAAAAGATGTTTCCATCTATGTTTATTAGAAATATTGATTTAAAGTTTTCTTTCCTTGATATATCTGTGTCTGGTTTTCATATCAGGTTAATAAAATTAATTTGGCAGTATTCCTTCCCTTTCTTTTCATGGAATAATTTGAGGAAGATTGGCATTAGTTTTTCTTTAAAGGTCTGGTAGAACTTGGCAGAGAAACAATCTAGTCTTCAACTTTTCTGTGTTGGAAGACTTTTAATTGCTGCTTTAATCTCATTGGTTGATACTGGTTTGTTTATGTTTTCTATATCCACATGATTGAATTTCTGTAGGTCTTATGTCTTTAGAAATTTATCAGTTAATCCTAAATTTTCCTTCTTTCTGGCCTTTCAGAAGGTCAGTTGTTTAGGATGTTCTATGTATACATAAAAAGCAAAAATGTTTCCTGTTTTTAGATTTCAGGTTAACCATCTAGTTAGTTGAATGTGTAAACATGCATTGTTTCCTGACTCTCTAATCTGTTTCATTGGTCTATTGATATGCTAATACCATAACTTATTAATTAGTATAGATTGTTAGTAAAGTTTGAAATCAAGAAGCATAATGCCTCCAGATTTTTTTTCTTTCTCAAGATTTCTGTAGCTATGTGGAATATTGTTTTTTTTTTAATTTCTGCACAAATTCATGGTTGTTTCCTTTCTCTCTCTAAAAAAAAATTGTAGTTTTTCTAGCAATTTAATTGAATCTGTAAGTTGCTTTAGATGGATAGCATGGGCATTTGAAGAATGCTATTTTTTCAATTAATTAATTAATGTGAGATGTCCTTTCTTTTATTTGTGTCATCATCAATTTCTATTGATGCTTTAATTGCTTTTATTGTATAGATCTTTCCTCTTCTCAATTAAATTTTTTCCTATGTATTTTAGCTTTCCATGTGATTATTAGATTTTTTTTAAAAATGTCTTTGTTGATTGCTGTTGGTTGATAGATGTGGAAGTGATTTTTGCATGTTGTAGCTTGTAGCATCACTGAGTTTTTTTTTTTGTTTGTTTGTTTGTTTTTTTGGTGGAGTCATTAGGGTTTTCTATAAGTAAGATGATGTTGTCTCTGGAGATGATTTTACTTCTTCCTTTATGATCAAGATGTCTATAATTACTTTTCTTAATTTCCCTGCCTAGATCTTTTTTTTTTTTTAAGTTTGCATATTTTTTTTTATTGGTTATTCAAAACATTACAAAGATTGCAAAATCACATCGGTTACACATCCACATTTTTACATAATACCATAATAGTAACTGTTGTATTCTGTTACCTTTCCTATCCTCTACTATCCCCCCTCCCCTCCCCTCCCATCTTCTCTTTCTACCCCATCTACTGTAATTTATTTCTCTCCTTATTTTTTCCCCATTCCCCTCACAAACTCTTATATGTAATTTTGTATAACAATGAGGGTCTCCTTCCATTTCCAAGCAATTTCCCTTTTCTCTCCCTTTCCCTCCCACTTCATGACTCTGCTTATTGTTAATCTTTTCCTCCTGCTCTTCCTCCCTGCTCTGTTCTTGGTTGCTCTCATTATATCAAAGAAGACATTTGGCATTTGTTTTTTAGGGATTGGCTAGCTTCACTTAGCATAATCTGCTCTAGTGCCATCCATTTCCCTGCAAATTCCATGATTTTGTCATTTCTTAGTGCTGCGTAGTACTCCATTGTGTATAAATGCCACATTTTTTTTATCCATTCATCTATTGAGGGGCATCGGGGTTGGTTCCACAGTCTAGCTATTGTGAATTGTGCTGCTATGAACATCGATGTGGCAGTATCCCTGTAGTACGCTCTTTTGAGGTCTTCAGGGAATAGTCCGAGAAGGGCAATAGCTGGGTCAAATGGTGGTTCCATTCCCAGCTTTCCCAGGAATCTCCATACTGCTTTCCATATTGGCCTCACCATTTTGCAGTCCCACCAGCAATGTATAAGAGTACCCTTTTCCCCACATCCTCGCCAGCACTTGTTATTGTTCGACTTCATAATGGCTGCCAATCTTACTGGAGTGAGGTGGTATCTTAGGGTGGTTTTGATTTGCATTTCTCTGACTGCTAGAGATGGTGAGCATTTTTTCATGTACTTGTTGATTGATTGTATGTCCTCCTCTGAGAAGTGTCTGTTCAGGTCTTTGGCCCATTTGTTGATTGGGTTATTTGTTTTCTTATTGTTTAATTTTTTGAATTCTTTGTATACTCTGGATATTAGGGCTCTATCTGAAGTGTGAGGAGTAAAAATTTGTTCCCATGATGTAGGCTCCCTATTTACCTCTCTTATTGTTTCTCTTGCTGAGAAAAAACTTTTTAGTTTAAGTAAGTCCCATTTGTTGATTCTTGTTTTTAACTCTTGTGCTATGGGTGTCCTATTAAGGAATTTGGAGCCCGACCCCACAATATGTAGATCGGAGCCAACCTTTTCATCTATCAGACGCATAGTCTCTGATTTGATATCAAGGTCCTTGATCCATTTTGAGTTAACTTTTGTGCATGGCGAGAGGAGGGGATTCAGTTTCATTTTATTGCATATAGATTTCCAGTTTTCCCAGCACCATTTGTTGAAGATGCTATCCTTCCTCCATTGCATGCTTTTAGCCCCTTTATCCACCCTTAGCTGCGATAACTCAAAATATTTCCCTGCCTAGATCTTTCGGCACTATATAGAGTAAGAGTGGGGACCTTGGCCTACTCCTAATCTTAAAGGATAAGGGCTCTGTTTCTTTGCTGTTGAATGTGATGATAAATGTGATCTTGTCATAAAATGCCTTTAGATGTTGAGGTTTATTCTGTATTTCTATATTTTTTAATATTACGTCATAAAAATGTTGAATTATGTCAAATGCCTAAACATCCTCTCTTGACATGATTTTTACACTCTTTTCATTAGAATGGTACATCATGTTTGTTTATTTGTATATACTTAAACATTCCTTATACCAGGTATAAATCATTGGATCAGGTTGTATTATAATTTCAATGTGTTGTAAAGTTTAGTTTCATGTATTTTGTTAAGGATTTTTGCTCCTTTTTACATGAGGAATATTTATTTTAGTTTTAGAAATCATAACACATACATTATTGTTTTTGTTGTTTAAACATTTTTCCTTTTATACATGGTTTAAGCCCATTTGCATTATTTGATAAAACCAATATCTTTGATCTTAATTCTGTTATTTTGTTTTATAAAATCTTTCATGTGATCTTTTTTATTTTCATGACTTTATTATTCACAAATCATTTTTTTATTCTAGTATCTCACATTATAATGTTACACTTAATTATCTGTTTTTAAAATACTATTTTTCCTACTTCAGGCAATTGTGGATTTAATTTGTGACTTCTTAATTCTCCTTTAACTTAATATCTAATTATAAATGACATTTTTGGCCATTAATACTGAAAATCAATCAGTAAGTTTATTTGGAACCAGAAACCCTCTCTGAATTCTTCCTATTTGATTATTCTCTGCTTTCTTCATATTTGACAATTCACAACTTTTCTGTCAGAATATGCACTGCTTCCTGAATATTCTGTACCTTTACTGCTTGTTCTAATTCTGGTGGAATGCTTATGTACAGGAATGCTCACCTTGGGGGAAGCCTACTTCAACAATCCTGATCAAGTGGTGCTCCTTTATGAATGTTTTTTGTCAAGAAAAGTTCATGGAAAAAAATTTCCTGATCCTTTGAAAGCACGTAATTATTTTTCTATATTTCTTTTAGATGAAATTGAACTTGTTTGAATGTGAAATCCTTATTTCTTTGAAAATCTTAAATGGATGTTTCAATTATGTATGAACAAGTACTGTTCATAAGTTACCTTACTTGGTATTTGTAACTTTTATGATATCCAAGCATTTTAATTTTAACTCCTCCACATAAAAATTGCGTAGAATATGTTTTGGCTAATATAAATAATATTTTTTGAGTTATATATTATGTTATTTATTCTGCTCCATTGGTTTCATTTGCTACTCTGGTGGAACTGCAATTATATATTTGTTAAATCATCTTGGCTTTCTGAATTGATCATTTCTTATTTTATTTTATTTTTTATTTTTGCAGGGAAGTGCAGGTGATTAAACTCAGGGGTACTAGACCACTGAGTCACATCCCCAGCCCTATTTTGTATTTTATTTAGAGACAGGGTCTCCCTGAGTTGCTGAGTGCCTCGATTTTGCTGAGGCTGAACTTGCAATCCACCTGCCTCAGCCTCCTGAGCCACTAGAATTACAAGCCTATGCCACAACACCCAGCCATCATTTCTTATTTCATTTTTAAATAACTTTCTATTTCTATCTGATGATTTTCACATTTCTCCTTCTTTTCCATTATCATAAATTCTCATATACCTCTCTTAAGTTCCTTCTTGCCTATTAATCTTAACCACTAAAATAAAATTCTTACCTTCCATTTCATTCCTGAGATTGGTTAGTTTTATTTCTTTTATTCAGCTACATCCTTCAGAAATTTTCTATTTGTACTTATCCTCTTTTTTTCATTTCAGGTAGTATTTTAAAAGTTTATTTAGTAAATCTTGTTTTATTAGATTTTTCCAAGTACCTTATGTAGACCTATTTTCTATTTTTCACTAATTATTAGTGCCTCATTCAAATTATTTTTATTTTCTTATAATGCAGTTTTATATGATACCTTTTATTTCTTTTTCTTTCCTCATTTTAAAATGAAGTATAATTTTCTCTTCTTTGAGAGGCTGTACATATGAGTATCTCCAGAAGTCTCTCTTTTGGTGATGTTGTAATAGTCTAGAGAAATATGTCCTTTAGACACGGATATGTCCTTAATCTTATATCCATATTCTCTGAATCTCATATCCATATCCATTTATCTGAATATTGTATCTGAGCACTCTTATTGCTGTCTTGATCAATTTAGACTTTATTTCCAATACTATCCCTCGAAGTGAATTGAGTTTGGTCATTCCTTGGTGCTACAGGATATAGGCTTTTCAGGATCTTCTGGTTTTCTGTGGCCATACAGGGGACCACATACTCTTTTGTAGATATAATCTACTGAATGAAGTCTATAGAAATTTAATCAGCCTATCTAGTCATCCTTGCTGAGAAATCCACTCTGAGAGCAAACCTAAGCTTTTGAAAATCAGCACATAATAGTAATTTTGCTTTCTGCAGCTTTTCCCATTACCAGGTGAAATGACAGCTATTAACTCTAAAAATTTAATAACATGGCATGAATTTATTTTCATAAATTTACTTAGCCTGTGATTTTTATTTCTCCTAAGTCCTTGTCAGGTTTTGCTTTCAAGGTTAGATGAGCCTCATAAATTCAAAGACCATTTTGTCATTTCATTTTTTTTTCCTTGAAAATGTTTGTAAGGTTCAAATTAGTTTAGAATTCATTTAGAATTCATGTGTTCTTTTAAAGATGTCTGATTTTTTTTTCAATTGGCATACTATCTATAATATGATAAGGATCATTGCTTTTTAACAAGTTTTTATGTATTTAAATGTTTCTAGAAATCGACTTATATATTTTATCTCATGTTTTCAAATTTACTGGCAGAAAAGTTATTCATAATGAAACATTGTTCAGGTTTTATTCTTTGTAGTATTTATGGTTATATTTGTAATATTTTTATTTGTGCCTCTTTATCCTTCTTCTGTTTCTTTCTTTATCTCTCCCTCTCTCTCTTTCTTTTGCTTTAATAGATATTGCCAACTTTGTTGGTTTTTTTTTTCCTCCAATGAACTAGCATTTGGGTTTGCTTGGGAAAACAAATTTAACAAGTAAAAACTTGGGTATAGTTGGAAAAACTGCCATGTACCGAACGGATAGACTACTGAAAGAGGTCCCATAGTGCAAGCAAGCATTAAGTGCCTGGGATGAAAATTGCGGTTCAGCTACTGAAAACAAAGATGGTATCCTGGGGGAAATGAAATGAAGTCTCAAAACAACTTCCTTATCCATCACAGGGCCAATCTTGAGTCAGTGAACTAAGCAATAAGGATGAACTATGGTACTCCTATGTCAGAGAAGCAAAATATTAAAATATCATTTGTGATCCCTGCTGCCTGAATTTTGGATATGAAAGGTCCAGTTATGCCACAGGACTCTTGAAATCTATAGATGCAGCAAGGCACAGTGTCACAGGGAAGAGGAACCATCTCTCCTTTGCACTTTTTAGTGGTAGACCCTCCCATGGTTTCCACAGAAACTAAATGATGGAAAGAGCACATAGATGTGGTAAAGAAATTAATGACACAAAGGAAGGGGAAAGTTAAGATTTGGTAAAAATGAAACAAAATTAGTAAACTTGAAGAAAGAATGAAGAAACGAATTCTTTAATCGTTAATGAGCTGTGAGAATAATGAAGGAAAAAAAGGAAGAAACAAAAATAACAAGATGCAGATAATTTGGAAATAACTTTATATGGAGGAATTTAAAAATTAAGTGTCAGTTCAAGTCTCTATACAGTAATCTTAAATTAGGAAGACATGTTAATTTATAGAAAATGTGTAGGCAATGGAAATTTACCCTGAAGGTGACAGAAAGTCTAAATAGCCTAATTATCATAAGAAAAAAAAGCATTAAAAAATAAAGCCTTCAACAACCACTCTTCAGGAAAAATTTCAGAAACACAGTTGATCACAAAGTTAATTCTATCAAAACTTTAAAAACCAGAAACCCCAGGAAATAACAAAAATAGTAAAAGCTTCAAAACATTTGTTAATGAAACAAGCAAAAATTTGATATTGAACAAAGTACAAATAAAATATAAAGGAAAACTATGGATACATTCCATGTCTGCTGATTGTTGCAAGCCCCTAGAAAACTTATAATTAATGTGTTGCTGAAAACATAATATGCATTGATCAAGGGAGATCCTTTCAGGAATGCAAGCATTGGGAAATAGCATAAAAACCAGGTTAACCAAGCAAGTAAGGTAATGAGTTTCCCATACATGCTAAAAATGTAATGAGTAGAACTCATTATTTCTTCAAGGGTGGACAGATGCTAGTCACCTTTTCCAACACAAAGGAGACAATTCTCTGATAATTACTCCAGAAAAAGTGAAATATTTGCACAAGTTAGCAAAAAGGCATAGGTTTTCCATTTTTATCATTATTATACAACATTTGAAAATATAATCTAGTTTACTTTGAAAAGAGAAAAATGTAAATTTTTCTTTACAGAGAATATGACTATATGCTTTCAAAATTAAATTTATCTAAATTTTAAATTTTAATTATTTAAAATCCTGATACATGTAGGTAATAAAGACTTCAGTACATTGACAGTGTAATTTAATTTAAAGAATTAGAAATAAAACTTTGGTATTACATAGAATATAGATTATTTTGTTTTGCTTTTTTATTTGAATTCTTACATGTTTACACTTTTAGTTTACCTGTAGCATTATTTTGGGTTAGGAGATTTTGACTGAGATGTTTTTAACAGTCTATGAAACACTGTTTTAAGAAACTGACCTCCTTTTACAACAGTTTTTTAATGTATTGCAGTTTTTCTTTGTATCATTGGTGTAAATTCTACCTTTCTCTATATAAATCTTATCATTTTCTAAAGTATATTTATTAGCACCCATTATTTTCTTAGAAAGTATTTATATAAATTAGAAAAAAAAAACTTTAGTGCTTGTTTATTTTAATTTTGAGAGCTTATCTTTCCAAAAATTTGAGTGAAACTATTTGATTTTTCTAGAAATCATACCTTCAAGTCACAATAATTTAATACATATACATATGTGTATGCACATGCATGCTACACAAACAATTGATCTGGCTTGCAATTATGCAATAATTTTTAACAGTGGTGATGGTGGAAATTTGAGGGTTTTTGTTGCCTCACTGAGAATGTATCTCATGCTTTTATCATCAAGTGCAGAGCTGGCTAGGGTTAAATGCATTTTTATGTTTATATGTTCATGACAAATTAACAAGGTGCATGTATTGAACTAGGGAGCAGAGTTACCATGCTGATATAGAAGGGAGAAGATACCCTCCTGTCTTAAATTTTGAAGAAACAGCACAGAGATGAGCACAATAAGGGCAGAGGAGAGGACAGTGGTAGGAATTAGGTCAGAGGTAAGGAGGGCCTGAATGTGTACCACCATGGAGTACTGGAGAATTTTGACTTTGACCATAAGTACAGAGAAGCCACTGCAGAATGTTCAATAGAGTAGTAATATAATTAGACTTGTTATTAAAAAAAAGAAAAAAAATAGGATCTTTCTGATAGTAACATTTCTAAATGCACATTAAAGATCTGGAAAATTTTTCACTAAAACAATATTTACTTGTGTTGCTTTCTTAATGAACCTGAACAGAAATTATACATTTTTTTGGTTGTTGATTTGCATGTAGTTCCAGCGGTCACTAGGTTTTGATTGTGTTGAATTATTTGTGCCTGTTCCCTTTGTTTGCCATTCCAATGTGCTAGAATACACATATTAATTAGATTATATGAAGTCTAAAGCCTTTATGTGATGCATTAAAAACGGAGCCATAAGCTCTGAGTTATGAGGTGCAATAATTAATTTCCTCATTTCTTCACATTTCCATCTTGTTAAATGTTAATCAATTCCTGCTGTTTTAGAGGTCAGACATTTAAATATTAGAAATAATATCCATAAGGAAATACATTTATTGATATTTAAGTTATTGAAAACAAAAGGATAGAGTGAGAAACCATTTAACATAAAATCAAATTAAATTTACTTGATATTCTCCAAGAAATGTGCATGTTATGACTACCATCATGATAAATATCACTTAATAAATTGGTATTTCTTAGTGTTATACTGTTGCTTATTACCTACTGTGGCTTTCAGAGAACTTCAGGATGTATTTACTTTCAATTGCTCAATTTATAATACTTGTATACAGGATTAAGTTGTGTAGTGAGCATATAGTTCCTTCTAATTATTCACTTATTTAATTATCCCTCCATTCAGGGATTGTTAATCGAGCACCTGCTATGTGCCAGATGTTGCACTAGTTTATGCTTCAGGTGCAGTAGAGAACAAAACAGAGCCCTCTGTTCCAGTGGAGGGCATGATGGTAGATGAAGAGAGTCAAAAAGCAAGTCTAATAATTTGCAGAGTATCTTAAGAGTGATGGGTGCTGAGGGAGAAAAGATAAAGCAGAGGACAAAGAGAGAAGAGTATGGATTCAAGGGTATGGAGAGAAAGTAAGGAGTTTCTAAGAAAGTAACAGTAAGCCAGTTCTCGTGCAGTTCTCTCACACATTTTAAGGATTTTGTTGTTTATTATGGCATAAAGGAGGGCCCACATCAGGACTCTGGGGAGTGACTCCACCTTTGTCAGTCTTTGATCAGAGACACTCTCGCTACTCTTTGTGGAAGAAATGAGGAGAACAAAGGGAGAAGCAAGAAGTTTCTGGAAGAAGATGAAATGCAGACCCTGGTGGTCTTAGGTGACATAATAAGAAGAGTTAGCATCCTGATGAGTCTCAACTACAGAGTCTGGAAGATAATAAAGTACAAATGAGCATCAAGGATAAGGAACTTGAAACACCCTTTTTTTTTTTTTTTGGCTCTGAGAGACTGGAAGTTTGGTGGTGCCATTCATGAGATGCATAGAGCTGCAGGAGGGACAGATTTGGGGACTAGATGAGGAGTGGAGCTTAAGATGAAGAGCTGAGACATTGAGCTTGATGCTTGTCTTTTGGACAGCCAGGTGGAGACATGAAACAGTCAGTTGAACACATGAACTTACAGTTCTGAAGAAATCTTGGCCTGGAGATAAAACTTTGAGAATTTTTGCACATTAATGGTTGGCTGAGCCATGAGATGAAACAAGCTAGCCACAAAATCAGTGCAGAGTGTTAAGAACCCAAACTATGGCACTAGGCATTGAAGAATTAAGTGATTAAGGACAGGAACCAGCAAGAGACCACAGAACAGCAATAGAAGAGCAGGATTCATGGGCATCGGGCCTGTGCAGAGTCTTATCCTTAAAATGACGTTGTCTTAGTTTGTGTAGGCTGCCATAACATGAACACCATAAACTGGGTGTTTACAAAAAAACAAATGTTTACTGCTCCCAGTTCTGAAATCTGGGAATTCCAAGATTAAAATAGCGTCAGATTCAGTGTCTGGTGAGGGCCCATTCCTCATAGGGGCAACTCTCTCAGCTGAATTCTCACAGGCTGGAAGGGCGAACCAGTTCTGCTGTCTTGAAATAATTTTTGAACAAGGGTCACTATAGCTCATGTAGTTCTTCTGGTTTCCATTCCATACAAGTTACATGAGGCACAAGTAAGAGACCTAACAACTAATGAATTTTGATTAAGAAAACACAAAATGGGGGCTAGGGATGTGGCTCAAGTGGTAGCGTGCTCGCCAGGCATGTGTGGGGTGCTGGGTCCAATCCTCAGCGCCACATAAAAAAATAAAATAAAATAAAGATGTTGTGTCCACCAAAAACTTAAAAAAAAAACCTCTCTCTTAAAAAAAAGAAAAGAAAACACACAATGGTATTTTTCATGTAAATATACATAGGAAAACAAAGAAATGTTCAAACTATACAACCATTTTTCTTCCTTCACATAATATGAACCCATTTCTTTGAAGTCCCATTTCTATTTATTTCTTAATATTTGTTTCTTCTCCAGGATGCCTACTGAAATTTAAGTATCGAGTGTACAAAAGTCATTTGTGTTCACTTTATAATCTTTATCATGCCTAATCTTCCAACTTCTGACCCTGGCTCAGTTTCTGGCACTTAGCATCCCCGTTCATTTTCCCTTGGGTTCTTTTGAACTGTATCTGTGCTCCTGTCCTTCTCCCCAGATGTTTCTTTGATGACTTTTTCTTCCTCTCTCTGTTCTAAATAGATAAATAGATTTGATGTAAATTATTGAGATTGACCATCAGTCCTTAGCCATCTCTTCTCACTTTCTGCTGCTTCTGTGGTCTTCTCTGTCACTCTACCTTCCACATAGAGCTGTTCTGTGTCTCTGCAGATTCATGTCTGACTGCTGTTCTGCCACCTGACCATATCCAGCTCCATGTTCCTCAGTGTGTAACCGTGAACACATCCTCCCTGACTGCTTCTTCTAGCTGTCTTATCTCTTCTGACTCCCAGGCTGTCATTAACCTACCCTTTGCCTTCTCTTGGGCTCTTCCCTGTCATTAATAGGCTGCTCCTCTATTTCCATCTCTAGATAGTGACATTTGTACATGTTCCTTTTTTTCTGTACTACTGCCATCACCTGCTTCTCTCTCTTATCCCCTCTCTCCAGAGTGGCAGATTCTACTCACTCTGATGCATTCCATTGACATTCAGAATCATATAGCCAGAGCATAATTTCCATTATCTTATTTGATTTTATAAATAATAAAATGTTCAGTGACTTACTGTTGTCTCTGGTTTCCACACCGAGTCAGTGGCATATTGCAATCTCTTGTGATGTATGTCACTGAAGATGAGTAAGCAATCACAATTGCAGCCTAAAGAATGTGATTGATTTGCATTTTTAAAGATTAGTTAAGTGTGGACTTTTGCACTTTATATCAAAGTTAATCCCTTGTCCCAAAAATGTTTTCCTTGAGTAGACAGGAGTATGTGAAAGGTAGGTGGTAATGAAAACACGTATAAAATTCAAAAACTGCACATGAGCCACACATGTGTCATATGTTTGACAGTTCGAAGTTCCCAACCATTGACATATGTAGTGGTTATGGTGGTTAGGAGTTATGATTTGTGGTACTCTAGACCTTACTTTCATAAATCATTATTTTAATTCTGTTCATTTTCTTTTCTTTCTGTTAAAACAAGTGGAGTGCCCTGCTCATATAATAATTGCCCAGTCTGTCTGTTTTACCACGTACAGACTCATGCCCATGAGTTGAGAAATGCTGAACTATATACTTAGATGCAAACATAAACCTGGTGTGCGAGAACTAATGACACTGGCTCACATCTATCACCAACTTTTTGTAACTTGCCATCGCACTTCTATTCCATAGTGACTTCTTTCTTCTCTTGTTTGTGGCCCCTTCTTTTCTCCTCCATCTCTATATGTCAAATGGTTATCTAGAAGTCAAGATGCATTTCAAATAGAACCTCCTCTATGAGTTTCATAAAACCTTCCTTGATTTTGACCTCCACATTGATTTACTGTCCTAGAGATACATTTTATGGTCTGTCTTGTAGTCAGTCCTCTGTATATTTGGGATATATTCATACAAGACTGTGTTTCTCCTGCATGTGCCCTGAGCCCAAAACAGTACTTGAGATAGGGCAAAAATACTTAAACAGTAGAGATATTTAAAACCCTTATGAAAAGTTTGGTTCTTGTCTTCAGGCAAGAGAAAAATCAGCTCTTAACCGAACCATAGGTGAGATTTCTCACTAGCGTTCCTTAAACTATACTTTCCAAGAGAGTCAAATAAATCTATTTTTATGTGAAGGTACACATGAGGTTCTCTATACTAATATGTCACTCCGATGATTATTCACACTCATTTATTAAAACAAAGACAACAAGAAGCTTTGGGTTGCTAAGTTTTACAAAATCTTTTCAAAATGAAATGGGCATCTTTGCTAGCTAATGAGCAAGTGCTTCTGAACTCCCAGGCAAACAGACTTGAGCCGTGTTATAATTTTGTTCAGTTTGAGGAACTGCATTTTAAATGCAATTTATTAAAAAAAAACATTATGTTGATGCTCTAATAAGCTTTCCTGGAAGAAAAAAAAAGTCTTCAGCACTGATGTTTTAGGTTCCACAACATGTAAAAATACAATATAACAATATGGTTTTGGATAATAAGATGCATTCCACATTAGTTATAAACATGTCCTCCAAATCTCCTGTGCATGGGTCTGACAAAATGAGGCCAGCACTGAAATTAAACACAGTCAAAAGGAGACATTTGGATAACCATAAACATATAGTATAATAGCAAGAATAATACAGTTTGGAGAATTATATTTGAGAATTAAGTAAAGGCAGCATAAAACACAAGTGCAATATAACTGTTTAAGAAGAGTATGATAATATTTACAATATTTGCTTTTTTCATTTTTTAAACAGAACATAAACGTACCAATTCACAAAGAAATGTGAAATAAATCATGCAGGGATTTACAGATAATAACATGGTGATATTTAAGATTGAACCCTTGTAATATTTTATGATTTAGACTTTCAGTGACATGACAATTCAGAAGTGTATCCTTGTTTTACAAACATAGTATTCATAGCTATTTAATTCCCCCAATTTTTGACTGAATGTCATGACAAATGCTAGAATATGCATCATAATGACTCCATAATTTCAGAATTACTTTATATTGTCCTGCTTATGTAAATTTTAGGGCTGGATAGCAAAATCTGCAATGAATATTCTGATTTCTGATATATCTAAAAATTTCAATAAGCATTTATTCATATAGTTACAGAGTTGATAGAGAAGGATTTATTTGTATATTTTATTTTAAAAAATCTTGGGATATTACTTCTCTTCCCCATTTACATGAAAGAATATAGTTATTTTATTCCTCAAAACCATTGTATATATTCTACTGAGGTTCATTCTCTAACAGTCTCTTTTTCTTAAGAAATACATTTTGAATGGGGAGACATTCTAAGTCAGACATATTGTACATATTAAACTAAGACAGAGGCACTGAATATTATAGAAGAAATATGTGACAAGTCAAACACTGAATTTCTTGCTTGCTGAGAAGGAGCTGAATGGAATTTCAACAGTTTGGTATGGTTCCAGGTGGGAGAATTGTCAATTTTAGAATTTTGGATTCTTCAATGACATTGTTACATTTACACTTAGAAAAAATACATACTCCATTTGTTAACAAATTTAAGTTGAATAAAGCAATGATTTTGCGGTTAGGAGTTAAGTATTTTGATGTGCCTGATGAAAATAATTTGTAAAGTTAAATGGTATTGAATTTTTTTAATAAAGTGAAATTATTTAATCCTTTTATGTTACAACAAACACATATAGAATGATCATGACAATGTATATTAGAGTAAAGACTAAAAATATTGTAAAATAACCAAGTAATTTGTTACCAGAGTTAACCAAGGTGGGGTGGGTAAGAGTGACTGATAACAAGTAGGAAGATTACTTGGAACTGCCGGGATGTTGGGATAAGAAAAAGGAGGTTATTTGTAGTCAGTGTTATGATCCATTTAAATTTTTGTAGGTAATAGCCTTCCTTATTGTTTGCACTCAGGGTTGATGTCTATCCTCAATATGCTAGTGCTTATTATTTCTTCATCAGACAGAATAAAAGAATATTCCAATTACCTATTTAAAATAAATATTGTATAAACTCCTTCACATAGTGAATTTATGTATTTTTAATTAATTATTTAAAAAATGTATATATATATATATATATATATATATATATATATATATATATATATATATTTTTTTTTTTTAGTTGTTGATGGACCTTTATTTTACTCATTTATATGTGGTTCTAAGAATTGAACCCAGAACCTCACACGTGCTAGGCAAGTGCGCTACCACTGAGCTACATTCCCAGCCCATCTTAAGTATTTTTTAATTGCACCTATATATGTGGTAAAGTGCAATAATTTGATACATGTATATAATGTATGATAATCAAATCGGGGTAGTTAGCATTTCCATTTTTTTAAACATTTAAAAATTTTAAGTAACAAATATAATTGTCCATTATATGAGGTCCAGTATGATATTTCAGTGCACATATATCATGTGTACCGATCAAATCAATTTAAAATAATGATGATTTTAATAATTAACTCCTTTAATTTCTTTGTTATACATGGTCATCCAGTTTTCGTAGGTCCTGGTGAGGTACGTATTGTGATTCTCATTTTAAATGAGATGCATAGAGATTTAATATTAAAAATAAAAGAATGAACAGATAGTAGGTGCCAAACCTCAGACTCGATTCTCAATTCTGTGCTTTTCACTGCCCTGTTTTCTGTCCTCATTACACATGGACTACACAAAAAGACTTGAAAACAATATGATGTGTAGATGAAGTGATCAATTAATATGTGATGGAGTACTGATCTACCCATGCTTTCCAATTTAACAAAATTAGAATTAATATTCTTTTGAATGGCTCCTGTCAAGTGTTTGCTTATTATGTGCCACATAAAAGGAGCTTTCCATCCAATTTCTAATTTATTTTTCGCAAAAACTCTTTATAATGAATATTATTGCCACCTTTGTACAATGAAGAACTGATACCCATAGAGGTTAGATACTTTAATGAATGAGGCAGGAGAAATTTAAGTCCTCCTGACCCTATGATTCATATTTTTAATTTGTACATTGAAGGCGACAATAAACACACATAAAGCAAAATAGGTCAAAACCTATAATACTCCTTTTTTTGATACATACCTAATTTTAGATATACATCATAAAAAGTTCACATTAATGACCTCTTTTAACCTGTATTACTAAATTTAGGGCAGCATGTAGAATATCACATTCAGAAAAACTACACTGACTCATAATATGTTGAAGAATAAAATGTCACATATGATAACATTATAGAAACACACAAAACCCATAAAATTTAAAATATTTCAAGGCAACAGGATTGTGTTAAATCTGCTTAGGACATATATGAGTTAGCATTCTGCAGAAAGACAGAACAAAAGATTTATTCTAAGGAGTTAGTATGCAAAACTATGGAGGCTAAGAAGATCCAAGATCTGCAGTCCAAGGACCTAAGAGCTGATGGTGTCCATTCCAGTCCAAGTCCAAGAGCAGAGGTCCTATGTCCAAGCACAGAGGGTTTCAGGAGAGGGAGTGAATGTTCTTATGCAGAGTTTTCCTCTACTTAGGCCTTTAATAGGTTGGATGAGGGCGCCACTCATTCTAAGGAGACCAAACTTCTTTACTCCATTCAAATGTTAACCTCATAACAAAAGACTCTGAATATGGTTAACAAAATACTAAGTTACCTTGTAACTCAGGCAAATTGACATATGGTATCCATTATATGCACCTTACTACAAAAGAGAAATATGTTCAGACATGTCTGGTGCCATGTTTGTGACTAGAACTTATGATTAAAGAGGCAATTTTACAATGTGAGATGTTCCTAGAGATAAAGAAATACACATTTTTTCATGCACAAATATAAATATCCAAGTTCTATAATGGCAAAATAACAATTGGAAAGGACATCATTTTAATCCAGTTTTTAATATTGAATCATTTTTTCTTCCATGCAGACTTTCTTTAATCATTGTAGAAATAAAGGGAAACATGGATCTTTTTCATAGCTCTTCCATGTGGTCACATTTATTGGGCACCCATTATTTTAGTTATTTATCAATTGAAATATTTAAAGATATAAAGAAACTGGAAGCCAACAAAGAAAAATTAGTACATTTTATAATGTCTGTTATTCATTCGTTTACATGCTTTTATGTGGGGGATGTTGAATATTTTATTACATAAGATATTCAAACTTTATATTTTAAGTTCAGAGTTCCACAGTAAGGCTTTTCTTTGTGTAATGATGTAAGGAACAGGACAGACAAAAGTTTCAGTGAGAAAGAATGCTTTGGACAAACATGTAAAGTTGAAAGGAGTTGAAGGACTCCTATATGTCCCTACAATTGTTATTTCAGTTTTATGGTGATGATGAGGTTAATGGTTAACTATCTCAGTCCAAATTATGAAATAAAATTTCTCTTTAAGCATGTCTCCAGGGGAAGTGTCACAAAAATCAACGTACAAAAATCAAATGGAGGAAGTTATCTCAAAATTTTATTAAGTAATTCTAAAGATTGAAAGATTCAAGTTGACAGAATTCTTCCTCTAAATGAAACTTTCTGAGGGCAGGCAACTGGGGAGTTTTTACTTTTTTGTAGAGAAGGGTGATACAGTTAAGTGTTCCATGATATGAACATATTGGTCCAATCTTGCCTTACCTTTCTGTGTGATCTTGGGCAAGCCATTTAACCCTTCCATGTCTCATTTTCTCAATCAGAAAATGGGCAAGTACCACTATCTATCTCACAGAGCTATTGGAAAGTTAATCTGGGTTAATATTCATGAGACTGCTTAGAAAAGTGCCTGACACTACTAAATACAGTGTAAGTGTATAGATACATGTACACACAGAGAGAGTATGGGTATATGTTGAGAACTATTGTTGAGTTATTCCACTTAATAATTCAGAAAGGTATTAATTTTATAGACAGTAAGATTGTATAATTTATCAAAAATGTTCTCTTCAGTATTTGAATGAATTTATGGCTCAGAGAGCTTATAGTTGCTCATGTTCACACAGCTAAAAATCTTAAAGTGAAACTGAAGCCTTGTTTGATTATTTCCAAAATGTATTTATTTTTCACCAAAGTAGGTATTCTCAAATTCTCTGTCACATCATACGGCATAAGTAAGAGGAAAGTAAGACTGTTTAATCATTGAATGAGACAACTTTATAGTTACCCCCATGTCTTGGGTCTCTCCAATACATTCCAAGTAATCTCCACCAGCTTCTTTGTATTCTTTCCTTTCATGATCCAATTGACTAACAATTTTCTAATTTCAAGGAAAGTGATTTGAAAGCACAAGCTCAAAGCCCATCCAACCCCACACTAACTTATTCTCTATCACTAAAATACTCCCTTGTGGAAATGGGAAACTAGTCAGACAATCTGTATTGGAGACCTAAAACAGATTCAAGGAGGCATGGGAGCACAAATAACTCCAAACCCTGCCATGATTTCCACCCTCAACAAACCCTTATATCTTTTGAGTGATGGTACCTCCTAGGAACACAGGTGCATAGGATCAGTAAGCTCTGGGGTCCAGAATGTAATGAGTCCATCTTAGTCTTCAGTTCTTCTTCTATGACTTTCACCACTATAGAAGCAAGGTTATCATCAGTATAATTTTGCATCTTGTCTAATTTATATGATAAGAGGAATTAATTTGCAAATATCAGCACTTTACATATTAGCATTAACAAATTATATAACATGCCTCTTATGTACTCAACAGAGTGAGCTACTGATAGGACAACTGGGTGTCCCAAGAGCAGTTTTGAAATACTACCCAAGGTGGTCATGGAATGCTAAATTCCATAATCCTAAACTAAATCACATAGGTTCACTATTCATTTTGAAACTGATTTTTTTTTTAACTTTTTGACTGATTGTAGTCTAAATGTGGCTTAAGTTTGGCTTTACATATAACTTTGATATTTTTTAAAATTTAAACATCCCTACACATCTAATTCTAAGAATGAAAGAGTCACATAGGAACTGAAAAGGTAAAAAAAAGTGATTCATGTAAAATAGAAAGGAATTTGACAAGAAATGATACAAATCTTTTCTGTTTCCTGTGTTACAAATTTGAACAAATCAAAGATTAAAAATCTTCTATGAAATTTGCCTAAAGTCCCAATTCATCCTCAGATTTTTTAACAAAATCAATTTAAACACTTTCTATTATCTCCTAGGATCAAAAGAATCAATCAACATCTTCTACAGTCTTATGGGTCCTCAATCATGCTTGCCCAAGGCAATGAAAATCAAATCAAAAGCTGCCTCTATGGGTAGGGGGTTATAACTCAATATATCAGAAAGTATTACAGTAGTAAAAAACCTTGAATAAAATAGAATGTAATTCATGCTCATTGAAAACTGTATCCTTTTAGAGATTATGTGGAGATCTTCTCAATCTGTTCTTTTTCCCTCAAAATGAGTTTTTAAAATGTTAACCTGTTATTCTTTCTGAGGCAGAAGATTAATTTTGTAATCAGTCCAACCTCCACGTTCTCTACATTTTGATAACTTTAGATTATGAGACATTCAATTTAGATAATTTTTGAGAAATTAACATTAATTTTGAAAGTAATATATAAATATCTAAGTGCATACAAACATATACATGTGTTTAACAACATGATTATGTGTGCATATGTGTTATGTATGTATGTAAGTAATGGTGATAGATATCTATGTAGTTGTTACAATATTAGCATTGGCCAAAAAGTAGCAATAGGAAAAACTGAGGACATTCTCAATCTATATTTTCAATGTGCCTAGTTCTGTTGCCATAAAAGAAAGTCTCTGAGATTATTTGGGTGTGTTTCATTGCACATAGAGCTGATCTAATATCTTTATCATTATTGTCTTTCCGTTTATCTGCTACTTCTAAAAATGCATATTAGAAACATTTCAATAATGACATTTAAGATCTTAGTTATAATTTGTGACATGTAAACAATCCTTTATTTCTGATTGTTAAAATGAGAAAAATTCTCCCCTGTCATCAATAATGAATCCAATACTTAGCTTTCTATAATAGTGACAGTGATGTCCTCCCAATCCTATTATTATTGGAACCCTCCACATTAATTTAGGAAAGAAAACAAATAAAATATTAATTTTTGGTTACTTAAAAATGTCTATAAAATAATTTAGTTGTGATTGTTGTGATTATACAGTGATCCTCCCTTTTCTATGGGTGCCTTTTTCATGTTTCAATTGCTCACTACCAAACACAGCTCAAAAATAATAACCTGAACATTTCAAATATAAACAAAAGTTTAATTGCATGCATAATGAGTGAAAAAAAAATCATATTGTCTTTCTGCATCCTATCCTGGACATTCCCCATCCCTCTGTTCTATGTATCCATGCTATATTAGCTACCCACCCATCAGTAATTTAGTCTAGTTTTCATACCAATGTCACAGTATTGCAGTGTTTGTATTCAAATAATCCTTACTTAGTGGCTAAAATAATGTTATTCACCTCATTTCACCTCATCATGTGCATATTAAGTCATCCCACATTATCACAAGAAGAGTTAATATAGTACAGATTTCACCTCATCATGTGCATATTAAGTCATCCCACATTATCACAAGAAGAGTTAATATAGTACAGTAAGATATTTTGATAAACATAGGAGGAGAGACTGTATTCATTTAACTTATTGTAGTATATTGTTATATATAATATTGTTATACTTTGTTATTACTTAAATTTTTACTTTGCCTAATTTGTGAATTAAACATTATCATAGGTATATTACATATTGAAAAAAGCATAGCATATCCATTAGTTTGAAGAATGTGCAATTCCAAGAATGTACTGAAAGGCTTCAAAGGTATCCCACATAGCTAAGGGGTTATTATTATTATTATTATTATTATTATTATTATTATTATTATTATTTCTAGTACTCTCTATGGAATAAAATTGGGTTGGGATGCTCCTCACAGCCTACTTCCATATGTTGGGGAAAAAAATCTGTAATGGCACATCTATATCATATGCACATATTTATCTATGTTCCACTAAAAGCAAATGTGTGTGTGGAGGAGGTGGCACCATGGATTATATCTGACTTTATTTTAATAGTTCTAATGTCAACCACTGTCTCCTGCATGTAAGTAAAAAAGGATCAAAATTACATTTATTTACACTGTTAATCTTTCACTTCTAAAACTAGCATCAGATATACTAAAATTACTAAGCTTAGAAAGCTCATCTTATTGATTTGCATGTGTTAAATGGCATGTGTGCTTTATGTTAATGCAATTTTCTATTTATATCCCCAAAGGCTATGTATTGCCTAAAATATTTCTAAAATTATTTTAGAATAGTGGAGGAGGGTACACAAAAAGACACATCAAATATTGTGATAAAGAAAAAGTCATATCTGGTTGAAAGATTTAGATTATACGAGTTAATCTAGATTACCTCTGAGAGGTAAAAATTGCTCTCAATGAAATAAGAACAAACATTATTTGACATTGGTACATGAAAAACCATCAAAGTTGTGGTGTTAATTTTGATTTCAGACCTACATGTAAATGTTGATTTCATGAGAAATTTATGGATCTTTTCTGGATTTCATTTCTATGATTTTGCTTTGAATTGCAATATTTAACCAACAAAGCAAATTTCAAACCAAATTGAAAATTAGTCTGAAGTAAAATGGAAGCAATGTTGCTAAATTTTTACTTTGTGTGATTCTGGAATGATAAAAGACCATGGGCATTTAAAAGATGGATCAGTTTTACACAAGTAGGTGAGAAGAGCCTCAACTCATGTATGCTTAATGGGTTTGTAATGTTTTGTGTTTCATTATTGTATCTAACACATTAGAACATGAGGCATTTATATAATACTGCTACAGTATGTTCTTTAATGCAGTTGAATTTTAGATAGAACATTTTTTTAAAGAAGTGTTTTCTGAATATTTCTGAATTTTAAATCTCATATAAAATTTCCAGATTGAATCTCACTTTTCTCTTTCATCTTGTTGACAACAATTCCATTGAAATTGTTAAAGTGAGAGAGTTTAAAGTCAAGGTGAATCACAAGTAGGTACTTGATTTGACAAAACTAAAGCTATACACATTTGCTATCTATAAAATACATTAATTGATGTTAACATATTTATGATAAAGTCTTTTTGCTAGAGTAGATTTGTAAATGTAGTCAAATTTAAATAATAAGGAGTTGACATGGGTCTCATTCAATTATTGTTTTGTTCACTGAGGTATAGAAATTCAACATATGTGGTATTTTCACATAATAATTTCCTGTATCAAAGCATTCATAGGAAGAAGCAGTTAGTTGAACAAGATTCACACAGCTACCTATTGTGTTTTGCATGCTTTAGATATATTATTCCATTTAATTCTCACTTTATGTTTAGAAAGGTACATTCCTCCTTAAGAAACAGTTATTAATCACCTGCCAAGAGCCAGGCACATATGCTATGGACAAAAAAAAAATATTCAAATTTGTCAATTAATTCTCTCAAGGTGAAGCAATTAGAAGTCTGTGGAATTAGGATTTTTACCAAGAGAGTTTGATTCCTAGCCTGTATTTTTTCCTTATGGTATGCTGTGGTGTCCAAAATAATACTGAAGAAAATTGATCTGCCTTACCTGCTGCTCTCCTTGGATGTAAGCTGAACTCTGCACATTAGCTCTATCACCTTCAGTATATTTCTGACTTTCTTGAATATTCTTACTTCTTCATTATATATATATATAAAATATTGTAATTACTCATAGTAGAAGTGAGTAAAGGAACTCCAGTTACTAACATACCAACTTTCTCTTTTTCCTCACTCCTTTAAAGATCTAGGCTTTTACCCTTGTTGCTAGCTGTTTAATCAGGTGTTATGGCTTTATGGATGCTGGCAAGAATGCAGAGAACTCCGGATTAGGAACAAGGGACTTTTTTACACAATGCAAACAATATTTGCTTTGTGTGTATATTGGGTCTAATTGCTCTCAGGTTCCCTGGCAGTGAAGTAATGTGACCTGGGTGGCTTCCATGCACAGCTAGGGTTTGTACTGCACCCAAGGGACAAAGAGCTGTGTGAGTCCATCTCCTTTATAACAAGCTCACCCTTTGTCCTAGAGAGAGGCATCACCTCCTTCCTTAAAATTGCTTACTGTAAATACAACTTACAAAAGTAGCACAGATAAAGAAAAGTCTGGGTCTTGTTTTTATGGAAAATTCATGAAGAACATTCAGGGAGGGTCAAGGCCATGGTAGATGGCCTGTCTCAACAACTCCCTCACCCCTTCCATCAAATCCTCACTGATAGTCAGGTTATATTAACATCCAGTATTCTTGCCATTCTTCCTCTGAATACTCCCCTGGCAAAATCACCTGTCTGCTATGCCTCTGTAATCACACTTTGAGTAATGACTAGGGTGACAAAAAATAATACTGAGTAGTAAAGCTATAAAGTTTTAGAGTGTTGCTTTTAATTCACTTTAAGATTTCACATAGGGCATTATCTGACACCACCTCACTTTTTAAATGAAAGCATTCTTGGACACATATTTAGCTGGCTAACCTGATTCTCATTTCACTTTGAAAACAGAAGCAATCAGAGTAGACCTTCCAAAGTTTTCCACAGACACATGAGCTAACATAATAACAGTTGTGCCAGTAAACTCTGCCATCACTTCTGTTGTTATGGATGAGCTGTCTGTGCTCCTAGTTCTGGCTAAACCCTTCCCTTATGGACTGAATCCCATCTTCTCTGGATGATGTGATAATGTAGTAAAATTGCCTGACTTTATTGTGCATTACTTATTTCCTCTCTACCAGAGCATTTTCATAAGCATGCAGACATATTATAATGTCACTCAAAAAAAAGATTAAATTCTATGTACTTATATGAGAGAAAAGCCTTAAACCCACTTCTTTTACTGTTCTAATCCCCACTGTAGCTTAGAGATGATTTTTGCCATATCCAAATATGTATTTGCATGTGTGAGTGATGTGTGTGTGTGTGTGTGTGTGTGTGTGTGTGTGTGTACACGGCAGCCTAATCTCTTACACACAAAATAATTGTGTTATTGATTAGTTCAATAAACATAGAATTCCCATACAGGTATAAAATATTGCCCTTTAGCAGGGCTTACCATTCTCAAACTATCATTTTTAAATGATTGTTTCTGCCTTTCAACTATTTCTTATTTGTTTTAATTTTAATTTTTCATATATTCACTAAACTTTTATTTTTTATAGGTTAAATATCTCCCAGATTTTCCACAACATATAAACTTTATTCAATGAGCATTTTTAAAAATGGATATATTCTTGATATAGTTAAATGCATTAAAGCAGGTGAAGAAATTTTCTAGACAATGCCTTCTTCTTTTAGAAAGTATGTGGCTGAATATTTTTACTCCACTCCATCATTTTTAGACTTGTTGTTCCTATTGTTAAAGCTGGTTATAATTTATTAGGTGGTTAGGTGTAAAAGCTAATATGCCAAATTTATTCCACAAAGAAACATGTATTTTTATTTTTTTCACAGACACATAAACATTGTTGACTCTTAATATATCATTTTGAGACAGAATATTCTCTTCAGCTTCATCTTTATGTAATTTTCACTTAACAAAACTTAAATAAAATCTATTTAATCCTCCTTTCATCACTGCCAATCCTTCAAACATCAGTTGCTCTTTTAAATATTATCTTTGTAGTTCTCAGTTAAGAGTAAAAGAGCCTTTCAACTCTTTACCTCTCATTAATAGTGTCATCATAGTCACAGAAATAAAAATCATACTGGTGAACCTTTGAGATAGAGATGGAGTGAAGTAGTATCAGTATTAGCAGTCAGATAAGAATTAGGGAGGTTCTGAGGATAAGGGAATACTATGGTTTATCTTACCAGTTTGCAACATGGCATTTGGAGCTACACTATTTCAGAAGTAGTTAAGAAACAGGCTCAGCTATGGAACAGATTTAGAAATTGTCAGTTAGGCAATTGGAAATAATTTTGATGGAAGTGTTAGGGTCTCCAGTGGAACATGCAAAAACACTTGGCTTATATTAGTAGAAAATATAAACTCTAACAAAGAATCAAAATTATATTCCAAAATAAGAAATAATATCAAAGAATTAAAAAGAAATAAATGTCTTTAGCTAGGCGCAATGGCACAGACCTGTAATTCCAGCAACTCAGGAGGCTGAGGCAGGGGATCACAACTTAGCATGGCCAAAAACAAGTTAGTGAGACCCTGTTTCAAAATAAATAATATGGGATAGGGATGCGGTTCAGTGGTTAAGCACCACTAGGTTCAGTCCCTGGTTAAAAAAAAGAAAAAAAAAAAGAAAAAGTATTTTATTGACTAAGCAATATATTGGTCGTGGCCAATGAAAACTCAGTGTTGATAATTAAGAAACTGAAAAAAAAAACACATAAAATTACATATCTAAAGAAATTATGCATCAAATATAAATGAGAAATAAGGATTTTCCAAAAGAAATAAAAACTGAGATAATTCATCAATGCTAAATAATTCTTCAGGAAGAAGGCAATGATAGAATCTTGGGGCCCATAAAATGTGTTCAAGAAGAAACAAATGAAGGAAAAATACACAGTAGTTTCCCTTATTTTTAAAAATAACATATAAATTATTACTAATAACAGCAAGTATGGAGTGATTATAATGTGAAAAAATAAAAGCTACATCATAAGGGAAGAGAAAAGAAAAATTGGAAATACTTTTATGAAGTACTTGTGCTGCATGTGAATTGATGGTGTGTCATTTGAGATATATTGTAATAGTTAAAAGCATAATACAAATTATACAGAAACCACTAATTTTTAAAAAATACCTGCTTGTAAGCTGTAAGCAGATAAAATGCTTACTTTCACCCAAAGAAAGCAATAACAACCTTATGTAAATTTCACACATAAGGTAATTTAGGTCAAGGCAAATTATCAGTATTTTTAAAAAAGGACATTATGTGTTGATCAACAGGTGAGATCCCTGGGAGCATACAGTATTAAGTGTGGAAACATAAAGGAGCATCGAAACCAGGTTGATCAAAAAATAAATGGGCCACAATGAGAAATACACAAATCCACTGTTATTCTTGGAGACATTAGTAACCATCTTTCAGTAATTTATAGATGAAACAAGTAAAAATCAGTAATGATGTAATTGACCTTAAAAACACTAACAATCAACTTGATCTAATTCATAATTATAGAATATTCCATCTCACAACTACAGAACATATATTTGCCTTAAGCTTGAAAGAATATTCATTAAGATAGATTACATTTTTGCCAAAAAAATATGTGTATATATATATATATATATATATATATATATATATATATATATTTATATTTCAGGAATCATTTATCACATAAAGTATGTTTCCAGACAATAATAGAATTAAAATAGAAGTCAGTATCTAAAAGGCAGCTAGAAAATCCACGAAAAATCTGGACAGTATACAAACACAATTCTAACAAATCAAGGGACAGCAACAACATAATAGCCTCAAGATATTTAAGAAAATTTTAAATATGAAAAAACAAGAAAAGTAAAAATAAAAAAACCTTTCAAAATGTGTGGAATGCAGTGCAAACAGTCCTGAGATGAAAATTTATATCATCAAATTTATTAATTAGGAAAGATAGGTCAGAAATCAGTTACATAAAATTTTTACCTCAGTAAACTTATAGCCATTTAAGACTAAGCAAGCAAAAACATAAATAGAAAAGATTAGAAAATTGGAGCCAAAATCAATGGCATTAAATAGGACAATAACTAAGCTAAAACCTGATCTTTCAAAAGATTAATATTGATAAATACCTCTTGCTGGCACAAAAGAAAAAATAAAAACGGAAGGTAGAAGTAAACAATATCAGAAACGAAAGAAATGTCTTCGTTAAAATCCCAGGGATAATCAAAGCAAAAAAATATTATTTACTTTTATGGATAAATCTATGTTCTCAAATTTGATAACTTTTATAAAATGAACCAATTCTTTATAAGATAGAAAGTACAGTAGCACTAAAGATGAAGCTTTTCTTTTTGTACCTGGGATTGAAACCAGGGGCATTTTATGAATGATCCCAGCCCCAGCCCTTTTTAATTTTTATTTTGAGACAGGGTTTCACTAGACTGCTTATAGCCTCGATAAGTTGTTAAAATTGACTTTGACCCTGCAATTCTCCTGCCTCGACCTCCCAAGCTGATAGTATTACAGGCATGTGCCACCATGCCTGGCAAAGGTGAATCTTAATGTATGCAAACTTATGTATATGCATATACATGTAACTATTAACATATACACATGCACATGTATATGCATAATATATTGTGTTCATACATAAATATATATGTCTACATGCATATGTATATGTGTGTGTGTATATATATATATATATATATATATATATATTCACATTCAATAGGATAATAACTAAACACACACACATACACACACACACACAGACACACACAGACACACACATATGAATGAAATGGGAGGACACCTGGATGGAAAGCAGGATATGTAAAAAGAATCTCTCTTACAAATATATGAAACAGCTTTACTGAAGCAGATGAAGGAAAACCTTAGCCTAAGAGACTTTGGAAATCAGCGAAATCTTTAAGATTTAAGGAAAAAGAAAGTACACATAGAAACTCTACTCTTGCTGGAAAAGATTCCCATGACAGTATGGGTTAGCTCTTCTGCTATTGCTGTGCTTGTATACTGGTGTGGGACAGTAAGTGAATATACAGCAGTGGGTGGGAGCCACATTATCACTGTTAGAGTAAGAATTTATGGACAGCAAGAAATGACCTATATGGCAATGCATTATAAGTGGAGGTTTCAATGTTTTGTTTACTATATATGTGATGGCTGTATTCAGAAATATTTATAGATACATACATGATTTAGTATAAAAACATATATTTCCTTGCTTTATCAGCTTAGCAGATTCACTTAAGACATAAGCACATTTGTTCAAAACCCAAATACATAATGAAAACATTTTTATTCCACATAACATCTCTGTTGATATGTGCAAAATTTTTATTTGCCATATTGCACAAATAATTAAGCAATAATAATCTTTTCTGTGTCACAATATTAGAATCCCTTTTGTGTTGATGAGAAAAAAGATTAAATTTCAAAGTGGTACTGAGAATATAAACAGAAGTAGTATGCGAACAAATAAAGATATTCCATTTTCATGTTATATCCACTCTACAATGGATCCCATTTTTTTGAAAATATTTCATATGTGTCTGTACACATACATGTTCAAGCTGTGATATTTTCTGGTGCTCCTTTGTGAATACCTAAGTAGTTTTGTAGATAGAACAGAAAAGAAAACCTTTGAGAAAAATAAATATGTGAATAAATACATACACTGAAAGTCAGAAAAATATTTGTATACTTTAAATGAGGTTCGTGCTGAGTTCCATTTCAATGTTATTAATTATGTCAGTTTAGAATCCATAATATATGGGGGTATATGTATATTATATACATGTGTTAGGAAGAGAAGTTGGATTATATGTAGTGTCATTAAAAAGGTTCCAGGGAAGTATGGGGATATGGCTCAAGCGGTAGCACGCTTGCCTGGCATGCGTGCGGCCTTGGGTTGGATCCTCAGCACCACATACAAATAAGGATGTTGTGTTCGCCAAAAACTAAAAAAATAATATTTAAATATTAAAAAATTGTCTCTCTCTCTCTCTCTCTCAAAAAAAAAAAACCCATATTCGATTTAACTCTCAATTTGATCAATGTTTGGAGGGAAAAAAATAACCGTATTTCTTGTTTGAATTCAAACTTGGTCATTTTATTCATACTAATAGTTCCACCAGGGGGTGCAAAAGGGAACAAAATTGAGGTACATCTTCTATTATGTACTAAGAACCAATAAAAGAAAATAACAGCTAACTACTGGCTAAACTAATTTTTGCATTTCAAAAATACATGAAATTTTATATTTTCATTTAGAGTGTACAAATACCTTTATATCCAGCTCAGGGAGACAGTGTTCTGTACCAAAGTGGTTAAAGATGGTCTCTCGGAAATCAAGGCTGGGTTTAAATTTGACGTTGATACCTGTCTCCTTTCGTATTAGGCCAGTGGCTTAGCTTTCTTTAAGCCTGTTTCATTACCTCTGAAATGTTTTCAGGCACTCACTATAAATCCCAGATTTTATTCTTTATCACACAGGATATCATTTCCTATTTCAAGATAATTCTTAAGAAGACCTTTTTAGTTGATAAAATTAAGAGTGATTGAGCCATTATTGCGGTGCCTTCCTTTCAGGCCATACCACATAGTGGTAAATGAACAGTGGCTGGTGCTGCCTGTTTTGCCTCCCACATTCAGCCACATTTGCCTCCTCCTCCTCCTTTTCTGTCTCCTCCATATAAATAGTGATGCTATTAGTTCATATATAAATGCCCTCCAGCAAAATAGCTTTAGGGAGATTGATGATCTATAAAATGATTATTATAGCCAGAGTATCAAGAAAATGCCAGAATCTAATTGCAAAGCAAAATCAGGTAAGATATATAAGGTATATTAGAGACAACAGCACCGCATTAGTGTTACCCAGGTCTATGCTTAAAATTGAAATGCATGCAGGGTAGCAGCACATACTCTAGCTCCTTCAAGCAGGAACTGAGGAGTATATGAATGGAAGACTAAAGCCTGAGTCCAAACTGTGCACATTGTCTTTCTTTTGCTCACAACTACTTTTCAAATTTAAATATGAGGCATTTACATGATGTGTTGTTGAACTTACTAAGGGTGCCGTTTCCTCTCAAGTTGTCAATGATTCTCACACCTCTTCCCTGTCAACAAAAATGAAGAACTCTTTAGACTGCTACTCTTAAGGACACCAACCATGTGTTCTCACACTTACTTTCCTGGTGCATCAGGAAGAACCCTTTTGTAATTGCCACTACAAAATAATCATATACCATATAGTATTTCCTAATTGTCAAATATATAGTAGGTTTCTTCCCAGGCATTTCTCATGCATCTTAGGTGCTTCATGCCCTATCTAGGATCTTCCCAATTTCCAACAGACCCACACTTTTAACCTATGGTTCACAGCCATTTAGATCAAATTCTCATACTTCTTTATTTAGAAGACTCCCTGATACTCTTTCACATGTTTTCCCATGGTCTAAACCATCAAAGATTTACTGGAGCTTTCTAAGCCAAGCCCTTTCAAAACGTGTTAAACATTAATTATTAATCTCCGCCTTTTTCTCCATGAATCATGTTTTCTTTTCTCATTGTTACAAATAGGCTATGATAAAATAGAATATATATATATATATATATATATATATATATATATATATATATATATATATATATATATACATATAATGGCTCCTGATGGTTCTGTGAAGTCTGTTGTCACTGGATTTTATACTTATTGTTCCTTTATTTCATATATGTAAACATCATCTCCCATATCTAAAATAATCTACCCATACTCAGAAATTAATGCAGCTATTTTTCTGTCAGGAAGATTATTTAACAATCTGCTAGCCATTCACTTGGGTAATTTTCAATATTTTGGAATCCATTGAGGGTGATGTTGGCTCTAAGTTCTCTAGTTGCCTGCCCTTTGATGAACTAATGTCCCAGTACCCCATTAATGAAAGCTGCTGTGGTGCACAGGGACCCAGATATCCTTCAATATAAAGAAATCAGTGTACTACCACTCTGGTGGCACACTAAAATTTAGATAAGACTCCAAATAAAAGGCTAAACTAAAGAACTGTATCTGTTTTGTTCAATGTTTGATCTATGATTAGGAGCAAGACAGATCCATGTATACTTAAGCTTATCTCAACAAAGGATATTCAGTTGCCCTTTTGCTCCTGCTCAGCGTAAAAAGCCATCTCCTTACTGATCTGTCATCAATGTTAAAACAAAATCCTTTTATTTTATATCTCATATAATCATGGTAGATTTTACAGAGTTGAAGGAAGACAGGGCTTTAATCAGTGAATTAAGAAAAAAAACCACAAACTTTTCATGAACATTTTCAAATTTCCTTCCACTCTATATCATACTTATCTAAACAGTGCTATCTAGAAAAGCACAGAAGATATAGTGTATAAATGTCTGAACAGTAAACTGTGGGTCCACAATTCAAACAAGTTTATTTTTCTTTTCAACTGATGGTACTTGTTCTCCAAAGTTTATAAAAATGTCATTATCTTCTTCAGAGGTCCAAAGAATATGAATATCAACAGATAAGAAAGAAAAATGGTGTATTCAGTTGTAAGCTGTATGCAGTTATAAAAATTAATTTTTAACTATTGAAATACTATAAAATATTGTAGTGTTTAGTTAGACCATGCTATACAAAAATGCTGGGTGCTCCTGAATAGCAAGGATATTAACTTAACTAATGATCCCTTAAATGGGTATGTAAAATATAATTTAAGCTACTTGCAACATGCAAAAGAGAGGCATCATTTGTTACTGCCAAAAATCACTGGCATGTGGAAATCAGAAAATCATTAGCCTTGGTAGAAATAGCTTAATACAACAGGGAAGAGAGCACATTATTTAGAGCAGTTAAATGACAATTGATGCAACCACTGGTGAAATGCAGGAAAAAAGCAGATACGATTTAGTGAATGATAAATTCTGCACTTAGTATTTATGCATGCAAAGGAACGGAAATCTTTGCTCATTAACCAAGGCACTTAGTTTGTGAGCCAAAATGCTTCAGGCTGTAGCCCTAATTGTCATAAATGTTTATTTCTATGAAAGTTTAATTTAGACTTAAGATAAAATGTTATCCTGAGTGATGAATATTCTACATCTTTTTCATCTTTTTCATCAACATAAGCCAAGTTTGCTCAAATCCCTGTTGATAACGTCACTCTTCTACCAGGTCTCCAGGATATCCCCAGGTACAATTAATTTGTCTTTCCCCCATTATTGACTACTCCTTTCTATCTATTATTGCATGGTGCCTCATGGCATATTTGCAGGCATACCCCATTTAGCATGCCATTCAGAGCACCAATTTTTCATAGCTGTTTAGTAGAGTGTCATACTGTGCTTTCTTCTATTGAGTGGCAGTTGCCAATCTGCTTTCTTTATGCTCTTGAATCTCTTTGCCATTAACATACTATTTTCCAGCTGATGATACACTTATTCTCAGCCAATGTATTGAAAGTCTCATCAAGTGTGAACAAACATGGATTGTTTTCATGGCTAAAACAGCAGCATGCAGCATTGCATGAGTAAAGCTTAGGTGGACCTGACTGTGCTGTGGACCTCGCCATGCCACCATGTAAATACCTGTAGAGAACCAAAAATCAGTTAGCCCATACTTTTATGTTAATTTGGTTCCAAATTGTTATGCAGAACACACATCTCCATGGCAGCTATCATGACTGGACTCTGCTTGCTTTCTTACATTTATGGAAACCTCTTCTACTCTATTTCAAAACAGAGTGAATGGGGTAAGCCTTTATTTATGTACCTGCATGTGTGTCCTTTAACACTGAGCACCTCTCTACTTCAAAAATATTAAAAAGTAAATTAAAAACCAAGGATAATAACAAAGTGATCAAAATCTTAACTGTGTATAAAAGTCAAATAAGCAATATAGATATATTATGGGGACATAAAATACCCTTCTAAATATACAACTATATTCTGTATTATCAATTGGAAGGATGTCTGTTTGCCTGAAGCAAGCAAGAACTACTCAGCTTTAACTGAGTGTTTTCACAAAGCAATGTAAATATAATTTTCTCATGCCTGCCAAACTTTCAACAGAAACCAAAATGCGATTTTATGATATTTTTAAATGTTGGCAAATACTTAAAATTATTTACAATAGTTATTTACAATATGGTACAATTCAAATAAAATACCTTGTTGAATAAGATCCCATTTGTAGGCACACTGTTCATCACCCTGCATAGCTGGTCTTCTCCCATCTCTCTTTCTGAACCTTCTTTCTTCCTTATTCCTCTTTCTCCATGCATTCCTTTCTTGTGGATAGCACATGTGTGCCTGAGGTCCTTGTGTCTTTTATCCATTAGTGCTATGCAATCCAGCATAAAAACAGATATGATAAACATAAAAATAAGAAAATAATGTCAAAGAAGTAATGTATTAGTACAAATATAGATGTTGTCTGAGAATATTGACCACTGCCTAGATGAGATTATAGCTTTAGCTATAACCTTTCCAATGGTGAATCAGAAAAACAGTTACAATATCTGCACACATGCCCACATGCAAACAAACAACAAAAAATAATCTTCTGTAATGTCACAGAAGATTCCTCAAGAATATTTCTACAATAAATGTGAGTTTTGTAGGGTCACTTTTATGGTGTCCCTCTGTGCAAAGCAATAAAATTGGGTATTGTATAAAATATCCAATTAGATTTTATCTGAGTTTCCATTTAGGTGACCAAAATCAGGTGGAAACCTGAGAACTGGACAAACTGTTAGGGACATGACTAGAAAAGATACAACTTAAAATATTGAAAACCTAGAGAGCCCTTTACACAGTTCTTTGAATGTAGAATATGCTGTATGAAAGTATAGGGTAAAGAATTGAATTAAATACATATGTAATTATGCATTTTTAAAAGAATCTCAAAATAAAAAATACAAGAAACTTAAACTTGAACACTTCTGGTTACAATGCAACTAAAGTTGACTTTAAAAAGTTTTTGTATGTTGTAATTTTTAGTGCACAAATAAAAGTTGACTCTGAGTATATCAAGAGTTAACCACAATTTTCATAGCAGAATGCATCAGATATTATTACTCAAGGATCGACTCCATAGCATCATTTTATTTTACATTTTTTGAGGTAACAAAGAAACCTGAATGCAAGCCTGGAACACATAATCTCAACCAAAACAACTGTTGAAGTATAGGCCTAAGTTTCTGTGTTTGATTTACACACCCTCATCTTATCCAGTCCAAGTACTTATAGCCCAGGTAAGTGCTTACCCATGGAGAAAGAACCCACTCACTGACTAGTTCAGCAAAGTTCAGTGGATTTTCCTTCCTGAAGTATGTCAACTAGCAGTCACAAGACAATGCTAAAAATTCCCATTCTTAAACATGCAATGCTTAGGTATAACCAAGGAAAGTGATCATCAGAAAGAAGCAAGAAAAAAAAGCAAATTGATAACGGAAAGAAACGAGACCATGCTGCTCTTTAAAAATGGAAAAAAAATAGCTTTTCCTCTTACAGTGTCTCAAAGCTTACAGTCTTTATTGAGAAAAGAGTCTACAAAATTGCCCCCTACTACATACACTCTCACCCAATCACACAGGCAAGTTTGAGTTATAATTATTTTCTTCTTGTTCATTAAACAATCACAAGTAAACTGAATGGTACTATTTAAAATAAATATGAAAATAATATATAAAGTATGGAGCAAAAATAGATGGATGTGTGTGTGGTTGTGCATTTGAGAATAATACTTGTGAATATTTAAAAATAAATAATTGCAATGCCTAATTGTTGGAAGGTATAATTTACTGTTTACTCAAAACGTTACAGGAGATGCAGGCCTCTGCCTGAGATCAGATGAGGCCTATAGTTAATTTGTACTTATAGTTAATTTGTACTTAACCTGTATGCAGTATGTTATCCTTCTATCACTATAAAAATCCTCAAGACAAATCAATTTATAAAGTGAAAAAAAATTGTCTTCAGGCTCACAGTGTTGACCCTTTGGTTCCTTGCTTGCTACTGTTGTGAGGAGCTACATAATGGTAGAAGTATGCAGCAGAGCCGAACACTCACTTCACGGCCAGAAAATACTGGAAAACAAAAAGGAGAGAAAGACTGGACTCCTGCATCCCTGCTAGATCACCTCTCTCCAGTGTCCTAAAGACTCTAGTGACCTCAAAGTCCTCTTTCTTAAAGTGTCACTGAATCCCAGTAGTACCATACCAGGGACCAAACTTTATTTTTTTAAGAGAGAGTGGGAGAGAGAGAGAGAGAGACAGAGAGAGAGAGAGAGAGAGAATTTTTTAATATTTACTTTTTAGTTATTGGCGGACACAAAATCCTTGTTTGTATGTGGTGCTGAGGATCGAACCCGGGCCGCACGCATGCCAGGCGAGCGCGCCACCGCGTGAGCCACATCCCCAGCCCTGGGACCAATCTTTTAACACACAGGTCTTTGGTGGTCTTTAGTGAACTAAACTCTAGTACCTGGTTAGGACGTTTTCTCTCTGCGATTGGAAACCCATCTTCATAGAGTTTGTTACAAGATTGTTGCTGTGTTATATTGTCTGCATCCCTCCTCACCTTCAGAAAGTTGAACAAGGCAGCAAAACCTTTCTTTGTTGTGTCATCTTCAATGATCATTTCCTCACTCAGTTTATTTTTTAATTTTCTCTCAGTTGTAATTCATGTTTATGATATCATTTTGTTTTTAAATTTTTATTGTTGGTTGTTCAAAACATTACATAGTTCTTGACATATCATATTTCACACTTTGATTCAAGTGGGTTATGAACACCCATTTTTACCCTGTATACAGATTGCAGAATCACATCAGTTACACATCCACTGATTTACATATTGCCATACTAGTGTCTATTGTATTCTGCTGCCTTTCCTATCCTCTACTATCCCCCCTTCCATCCCCTTCCCTCCCGTCTTCTCTCTCTACCCCATCTACTGTAATTCATTTCTCCCCCTTGTTTTTTCCCTTTCCCCTCACTTCCTCTTGTATGTAATTTTGTATAACCCTGAGGGTCTCCTTCCATTTCCATGCAATTTCCCTTCTCTCTCCCTTTCCCTCCCACCTCTCATCCCTGTTTCACGTTAATCTTCTTCTCATGCTCTTCCTCCCTACTCTGTTCTTTGTTGCTCTCCTTATATCAAAGAAGACATTTTGCATTTGTTTTTTAGGGATTGGCTAGCTTCACTTAGCATAATCTGCTCTAGTGCCATCCATCTCCATACAAATTCCATAATTTTGTCATTTTTTAATGCAGAATAATATTCCATTGTGTATAAATGCCACTTTTTAAAATCCATTCATCTATTGAAGGGCATCTAGGTTGGTTCCACAGTCTAGCTATTGTGAATTGTGCTGCTATGAATGTGGATGTAGCAGTGTCCCTGTTGTATGCTTTTTTTAGGTCTGTAGGCAATGGACCGAGAAGGGGAATAGCTGGGTCAAATGGTGGTTCCATTCCCAGCTTTCCAAGAAATCTCCATACTGCTTTCCAGATTGGCCGCACCAATTTGCAGTCCCACCAGCAATGTACAAGTGTACCCTTTTCCCCACATCCTCGCCAGCACTTGTTGTTGTTTGACTTCCTAATGTCTGCCAATCTTACTGGAATGAGATGGTATCTTATGGTGGTTTTAATTTGCATTTCTCTGACTGCTAGAGATGGTGAGCATTTTTTATGTACTTGTTGATTGATTGTATGTCCTCCTCTGAGAAGTGTCTGTTCAGGTCCTTGGCCCATTTGTTGATTGGGTTATTTGTTTTCTTATTGTTTAATTTTTTGAGTTCTTTGTATACTCTGGATATTAGGGCTCTATCTAAAGTGTGAGGAGTAAAGACTTGTTCCCAGGATGTAGGCTCCCTCTTTACCTCTCTTATTGTTTCCTCTTGCTGAGAAAAAACTTTTTAGTTTGAGTAAGTCCCATTTGTTGATTCTAGTTATTAACTCTTGTGCTATGGCTGTCCTATTTAGGAATTTGGAGCCCGACCCCACAGTATATAGATCGGAGCCAACTTTTTCTTCTATCAGATGCAGTGTCTCTGATTTGATATCAAGCTCCTTGATCCATTTTGAGTTAACTTTTGTGCATGGCGAGAGAAAGGGATTCAGTTTCATTTTATTGCATATGGATTTCCAGTTTTCGCAACACCATTTGTTGAAGATGCTATCCTTTCTCCATTGCATGCTTTTAGCCCTTTTATCAAATATAAGATAGTTATAATTGTGTGGATTGGTCTCTGTGTCCTCTATTCTGTACCATTGGCCCACTGGCCTGTTTTGGTACCAGTACCATGCTGTTTTTGTTACTATTGCTCTGTAGTATAGTTTGAAGTCTGGTATCGCTATACCGCCTGATTCACACTTCCTGCTTAGAACTGTTTTTGCTATTCTGGGTCTTTCATTTTTCCATATAAATTTCATGATTGCTTTATCTATTTCTACAAGAAATGCCATTGGAATTTTGATTGGCATTGCATTAAACCTATAGAGAACTTTTGGTAATATCGCCATTTTGATGATGTTAGTTCTGCCTATCCATAAGCAGGGTATATTTTTCCATCTTCTAAGATCTTCTTCTATTTCTCTCTTTAGGATTCTGAAGTTTTCACTGTATAAGTCTTTCACCTCTTTTGTTAGGTTGATTCCCAAGTATTTTATTTTTTTTTGAGGATATTGTGAATGGAGTGGTTGTCCTCATTTTCATTTCAGAGGATTTGTCGCTGATATACAGAAATGCTTTTGATTTATGCGTGTTGATTTTATATCCTGCCACTTTGCTGAATTCATTTATTAGCTCTAATAGTTTCATTGTAGACCCTTTTTGGTCTGCTAGGTATAGAATCATGTCATCTGCAAATAGTGATAATTTAAGTTCTTCTTTTCCTATTTTTATGCCTTTAATTTCTTTTGTCTGTCTAATTACTCTGGCCAGTGTTTCAAGAACTATGTTGAACAGAAGTGGAGAGAGTGAATCCCTGTCTTGTTCCAGATTTTAGAGGGAATGCCTTCAATTTTTCTCTATTCAGAATGATGCTAGCCTGAGGCTTAGCATAGATAGCTTTTACAAAATTGAGGTATGCTCCTGTTATCCCTAGTTTTTCTAGAGTTTTGAACATAAAGTGATGCTGTACTTTGTCGAATGCTTTTTCTGCATCTATCGAAATGATCATATGGTTTTTATCTTTAAGTCTATTGATGTGGTGAATAACATTTATTGATTTCCGTATATTGAACCAGCCTTGCATCCCAGGGATGAATCCTACTTGATCATGGTGCACAATTATTTGATATGTTTTTGTATCCAATTAGCCAGAATTTTATTGAGGATTTTTACATCTAGGTTCATTAGAGATATTGGTCTGTAGTTTTCTTTCTTTAAAGTGTCTTTTTCTGGTTTAGGAATCAGGGTGATGTTGACCTCGTAGAATGAATTTGGAAGATCTCCTTCTTTTTCTATTTCCTGAAATAGCTTGAAAAGTATTGGTGTAGTTCTTCTTTAAAGGTTTTGTAAAACTCTGCTGTATACCCATTGGGTCCTGGGCTTTTCTTAGTTGGTAATCATTTGATGGTTTCTTTTATTTCCTCAATTGATATTGGTCTGTTTAGGTTGTCTATATCCTCCTGACTCAATCTGGGTAGATCATATGACTTAAGAAATTTATTGATGCCTTCATTATCTTCTATTTTATTGGAGTATAAGGATTCAAAATAATTTCTAATTATCTTCTGAATTTCTGAAATGTCTGTTGTGATATTGCCTTTTTCATCTCGTATGCTAGTAATTTGAGTTCTCTCTCTTCTTCTCTTTGTTAGCATGGATAAGGGTCTGTCGATCTTATTTATTTTTTCAAAGAACCAACTTTTAGTTTTGTCAATTTTTTCATTTGTTTCTTTTGTTTCAATTTCATTGATTTCAGCTCTGATTTTAATTATTTCTTGCCTTCTACTTCTTTTGCTGTTGTTTTGCTCTTCTTTTTCTAGGATTTTGAGATGAAGTGTGAGATCATTTATTTATTGTTTTTTTTTTCTTTTTCTAAGGAATGAACTCCAAACAATGAATTTTCCTCTTAGAACTGCTTTCATTGTGTCCCATAAATTCTGATATGTTGTGTCTGTGTTTTCATTTATCTCTAAAATTTTTTTTTAATTTCCTCCTTGATGTCTTCTATAACCCATTGATTATTCAGTAACCTATTGTTCATTCTCAAAGTGATGCATGATTTTTCCTTCCTTCTTTTATCGTTGGTTTCCAGGTTCATTCCATTATGATCAGATAAGATGCATGGTATTATCTCTACTCCTTTATAATATCTAAGAGTTGCCCTGTAACATAATATATGATCTATTTTTGAGAAGGATCCATGTGCTGCTGAGAAAAAAGTGTAACTGCTTAATGTTGGGTGGTATATTCTATATATGTCAATTAAGTCTAGGTTATTAATTGTATTATTGAGTTCTATAGTTTCTTTATTCAACTTTTGTTTGGAAGATCTGTCCAGTGGTGAGAGAGGTGTGTTGAAGTCTCCCATAATTATTGTATGGTGGTCTGTTAGACTCTTGAACTTGAGAAGAGTTTGTTTGATGAACATAGCTGCACCATTGTTTGGGGCATATATATTTATGATTGTTTTGTCTTGTTGGTGTATGGTTCCCTTGAGCAGTATGTAGTGTCCCTCTTTATCCCTTTTGATTAACTTTGGCTTGAAATCTATTTTATTTGATATGAGTATGGACACTCCTGCTTGTTTCTGAAGTCCATATGAGTGATATGATTTTTCCCAACTTTTCACCTTCAGTCTATGTATGTCTTTTCCTATCAAATGCGTCTCCTGTAGGCACCATATTGTTGGATCTTTTTTTTTTTTTATCCATTCTACTAGCCTGTGTCTCTTAATTGGTGAGTTTAATCCATTAACATTTAGGGTTATTATTGAGATATGGATTGTTCTTCCAGCCATATTTGTTTATTTATGTTACTTAACATGGTTTGTTTTTCCTCTTTGATTATTTTTTCCCTTTACTGGATTACATCCCACTGTTGGTTTTCTTTCTTATTTTCCATTTCCTCTTCCTGTAATGTTTTGCTGAGGATGTTTTGAAGAGATGGTTTTCTAGCTTGAATTCTTTTAACTTTTGTTTATCATGGAAGGTTTGATTTCATCTTCCATCCTGAAACTTAATTTTGCTGGATACACAATTCTTGGTTGTAACCCATTTTCTTTCAGCGTTTGAAATATATTGTTCCAGGATCTTCTAGCTTTCAGAGTCTGTGTTGAAAGATCAGCTGTTATCCTGATTGGTTTACCCCTAAATATAATCTGCTTCCTTCCTCTTGTAGCTTTTAAAATTCTCTCCTTATTCTGTATGTTGGGCATCTTCATTATAATGTGTCTAGGTGTGGATCTCTTATGATTTTGCACATTCGGTGTCCTGTATGCTTCTAGGATTTGGGATTCTATCTCATTCTTCAAGTCTGGAAAGTTTTCTTGTATTATTTTGTTGAACAGAATGCTCATTCCTTTGGTTTGGACTTCTTTACCTTCCTGTATCCCAGTGACTCTTAAGTTTGATCTCTTTATGTTATCCCATATTTCTTGGATGTTCTGCTCATGGTTTCTTAACAGTCTCACTGAGCTGTCTATGTTCTTTTCAAGTTGAAATACTTTGTATTCATTGTTTGATGTTCTATCTTCTAAGTGTTCTACTCTGATGGTAGTATTCTCATTTGAGTTTTTAAGTTGGTTTATTGCTTCCTGCATTTCTAGGATTTCTGTTTGTTTGTTTTTTATAACCTCTATCTCCCTGTATAGTTGATCTTTTGCTTCTTGGATTTGTTTATGTAATTCATTGTTGAAGTGATTTTTCATTGTCTGATTTTGCTGTCTAATGTCTTCCTTGAGATTCCAGATCATCTGAAGCATCTATATCCTGAATTCTTTATCTGACATTCCATCTGCTGCAGATATTACCTCTTCTAATGTTGAGTTGTCCTGCATTGCTTGTGGTCCTTTTTTTTCCTTGTCTTTTCATACTGATCGTGTTTCTTTCTGCTTGGTGAAACTGTTGTGTTATTGAATTTTCCCCCTATATATTTATATTGCTCTTGTATAGTTGCAAAGTCTCACTTTTGTGGAGAAAGACAATGTTAACAGTTCTCAATATCAATAGTACATCATCTAAGCACACGTTTTCCTTATTACTATATTTATAGCTAGACTCTATGTCTACAAATGTTGGTTTTGATTATTGTTTACAAATATAGTCATTAGTTTCATGAAAGGCGTACCATTTTTGGCAGCTTGAAGAAAACTGGATTTCAGGTGTAGGATGTTATGTTTATGGGGAAAGGAGTGAGGGTATGGGGTAAATCTAACTTAGTAACTTTGGAGAGCTCTAACCAATAGATGGGTAATTTATGGAAGAATGTATAGATTCAAATTCCTATCTGAATTTATAAGATTACCCTACTTATGAATAGTAAAATTTAGGGGCTTGCAAGTGGGATAGAGAGAGTAAGAGGGAGAAAAACAGATAACAAGGAAAGGGAGAGAAAAAAGAGAGTGGAAAAAAATACGAGAAAAAAGAAAAGGAATAAAAAGGGGGAAGGGAGGTGGGGCATATGCAATTCCTCTATAGTATATTAATCTGGTGATTCAGTTGTTAAAGACCTTTTTTGCGTACAATTTTTGGTTTCACATATGTTGAGGTTGGGAAGAATCGAGGGGGAAGGGTAGAGGAGACTGGGTGAATGGCTGAAAAGAGAGAGAGAAGAGAGAAAAAGAAAGAAAAAAAGATTAAAAAAATGTCTCTCAGAACTCTGTTTTCATTTCTTCCAGTTGGTGGTGTTGTCTATTCCTAGCTTGAGTCTCTGGGTTCAGGATGGTGGTGGTAGTCAGTGTGTGAGGACTTGAGCTTCCACTTGTGGCCTCTCTACTCTTATTCTCTGAGATGTAAACCAGGTGCCTGATCTGCTGCAGAACCACACTGGTAGCCATGCCAGTCAACCAGTTGGTGGGTTTTAAGGGTTGGTGGGATTTTGCATTATGAGTTCCATCAGTTTTTCTCATAAGGTGTTTGATGAGGTGGGGGGTGTTGGGGAAACCTTATGTTTGTCAAGAGCTTTGTCAGGTGACCGCACAGGTGAGCGACAGGGCCCCTCCTCCAGTTGGAGTGGTCTGTCTACCTCACAGGCAGGAGGCTGGGCTCCTCCAACTGGGGAGGTCTGTCTACCGCTCAGGTGACTCGCTGGGCCTGTTCTCCAGGTCACAGGTCTGCCTACCGTGCAGGCACAGGTGGCGTGTGGGCCCCTCCTCCAATTGGGCTGTTCTGTATACCATGCCGGTGGGCTGTTGGGCCCCTTCTCCGGGACATGCAGCCTGCCTCCTTGCAGGCGGCTGCTGGGCCCCTCCTCCAATAGGTGTGATCTGTCTACTAGGCCAGTGGGCCGCTGGGCCTGTTCTCCAGGTTGCAGGTCTCCCTACCTTGCAGGCGCAGGCAGCGGCTGTGCCCCTTCTTCAATTGGGGTGATCTGTCTATCACACCGGCGGGCCACTGGGCCCCTTCTCAGGGACCCGCGGTCTGCCTACCTTGCGGATGGCAGCTGGGCCCCTCCTCCAATAGGGGTGATCTGTCTATCAAGCTGGCGGGCCGCTAGGCCTGTTCTCCAGGTTGCAGGTCTACCTAACTTGCAGGCGCAGGCGGCGGCTGTGCCCCTCCTCCAATTGGGGTGATCTTTCAACTAGGCTGGCAGGCCGCTGGGCCCCTTCTCCAGGACGTGTGGTCTGCCTACCTTGCGGTTGGCGCCTGGGCCCTTCCTCCAATTGGGGTGATCTGTCTACCATGCCTGTGGGCCACTGGGCCTATTCTCCCTGCCCATATCATTTTTATGATTAGCTTCTTTTCATTGCAGTGACCATAAAACAATACCTTTTTTTTTTTTGCAATAAAACTGGAATTTCCCATAAAAATCTGTAAAAGATTTTTATTGCCTAGTTTCTAAGAAGTAAAAAAAAAGCTTTCCATTTCATTTCCATTTCATGATACAAGACTTCTTTTAGTGTATTTTGTCTATTAAGCACATTCTTCAATTTTTAAATTTCAAGTATTTTCTCACTGTATAACTTTTCTGATGGTATCTTTGTATTAATTTTGTATAGTGGAAATCTCTTTGATATATGGACAAATATTTCTTCAGCTGTAGAAAGTAATATATTAATACTTTTTTTTGTAATTCTAAAGAAACAGGTTTTTTCATATTTTGAAGATTATAAAAGTAGCTGCTTTGCAACTAGTTCACAAATTAGTTCATCCTTCAAGGAAAATGGTAAATTATAGCCTGGTTCTCCCTGCTTGAGCAGGTCTGGTGACTAATACATTTTCTTTGAATGAGATATTGGAAGCTAGACCAAGAATATATTTAAGTTGTTGTGAAAATCAGTTTTTTACAATTATTTCAAATATGTCATTATGGATGCTAAACATTGTCTGAGCTGTTCTGAGATACAAAGTTATTATGTGTCCAGGAGACTTACTCTCTCATGTGACAAGGGGTGTTGAGGTGTTATCAATTATCAAATTTAAAATAAATCAGGGACCAGGGAAGTTTTGTAATGACCAGATGGTAAAAATTTTAGGCCTTGGGGTCACTTTGTCTCTATGGAAACTATTTACCATGGCCAAAGACAGTATGCAAATAAATGTGTGTGACTGTTTTCCAATAAAATTTAATTACAAATGGCAGGTGGCAAGCCAGTTTTGACCCTGAGGTCACTGTTCCAGCTTCTGAAATTTAAGATTCAAGAAGTTGTTGTGACCAGTGTGTTGATGAAAAACTCCCAATTAGGCATTGAATATCACTCTCTCAAAGTTTCTAGCAGAATTTCACATGAGTAAAATAGCCTTCAGTGTGTCATAATTCTATCATGCAATTAATTATACTGTTTATTGGATGGTTAACTTTCCTGCCTCACTGAATTTGTTGTTGTTGTTGTTGTTGTTTCTATGATATTTTTATTTCCCTTATATCAGCCTTGAGTAAGGAGAAAGAAGTGGAGATAGTATTCCAAAACAGGAAATGCACATTCTCTTCATTTTTACCAGTAGCCACTTTTCATATGGTAGACTTAGAGTTACAGATGAATTAGCTGACAAGAAAAGCCTGATACAACTTTCAAGGGTTCTCTAGGGCTGGGGATGTGGCTCAAGCGGTAGAGCACTCACTTGGCAGAGGTTCGATCCTCAGCACCACATACAAACAAAGATGTTGTGTCTGCCAAAAACTAAAAAATAAATAAATATTAATTTTAAAAAGGGGGTTCTCTAGTCTATTTATTGTATATCTTTTTTTTCCTATGGAGGAAATCCCTAGTCCAAGTCCACTGATCAGTCACTTTAATATGAGTAGTATATTTTATTCTTATAGTGATGGAAACATTTATTTGTTCCCAGAAATAGCAATTGAGGATTTTCATTCATAAGAATTTACTACTCCATTGTTCCTTTCCTGAAATCTGGGGACTCCATATTCTGGAGTCCTAACATTTTTTCCCCTTAACAATGTTAAATAGTTGCAAATTATATTAACCAAATTAGTGTCAGGAAAATACTATTAAAGAAAAAATATTTTAAAGAAGCATATTAAACCTTTTTTTTTTCTGTTGGATATAATGGATCTCAGAGGGAAAATAGTAATTTTCTTCCCTCTTGTTGATGAACACCCAACATCTTACAAGTAGTTCCACCAGGGAAATGGCAAATATCACTCTCATATGGCTTTTTTTGTTTGCTTACCCTATTAGATTTCTGACAGGGCTTCCTTTGAGCTCTACTTTCAGGAATTTAATTCTCAGACCTGGCATTTTTTAAATTTTGTTTTTACAACAAAAGAAATGTAATCTTTCATTTTGTGATTCTAAGGTTGATGAATGGGAAGGAAATAGAATGAGGTAGGTGTTTTATCATAATCATAATAATATCATGAATAAAGAACTTCATTTTATTTGTTTATTTTTTGGGTGGTGCTGAGGATCGAAGTCAGTATCTCATGTGTGGTAGGCAAGCGCTCTACTTCTGAACCACAGACCCAGCCTTTTTTTTTTTTAATGGAAAAACAACATAAGAGATTACTATTTTTTGAGATAATATAGGCAGTCAACTCCTGATAAGTAGAATATTTATTAGTGGTACAATCTTTGAAAAATTTGATAAATATAAATTAATATAGGTCTACTGTATCTAATAAAATTTTAAAGAAAATTTAAATGATTCTTTATAGTATTTTCAGTTCCTTTGCCACAGTTGATGGAACGTCAGGACTTTTAAAACATTGTGTTAAAGATGTTTATGAAAATAGGAAATAGATATTACATAATGAGTAGTACCATACTTAGTTCATATTCTTGTCTCATTTAATCATAAGTGTTAATAAATAAAGTTGTCATTTCAAATGATGCATATTTTAAATGCAGACCCAGAAACATTTTATTTAATGTTCTGGTAATCATATGTATTGGATATTTGCATTTTCTAGAATTTCTCACAATCCTTGATGGGTTTACTAAGCCTTTCTTTGAAGTCCAGTTGCTCCATGGTCACTAGTTGTTATGGGTTATTATGCCCCTGTGAGCCGATAAACTTATGTATGTAAGAAAGATGCAGAATAGGATTACTCTAGAAAATCATGTCTTTACTAATTTCCAATCCTATTAAATTCAAATCAGATATTCCCCTGTTTAAATTTTATGGTTGAGGAAGCTACATATGGAATTTTAATGTCCACCTGTGAAGTCTACTCTATGAGTTTGTTTGGCACATACATGTGGCACATGAAATAGTTGCTGTGCCATGAAATGTGAAGAGGAGGAACTTTTTTTCACTCTCCTCTCTTCTCCTGTTGTTTATATTTTATTACTGTTCTTGAAATTCAGAAAATGTGTGTTGCAGATGCTTCCAGTATCATCTGAGGTTTTGATTTTGCAGTTCAGACCGTTCTGGAGGTACCAACCTGTTTTGAGTCTTAAGTTCAAAAATAAGAGGCAAAAGCACCCCTGGCCTAGCTTGGACCATTTGTAAACTCTTCAACAAATCAAGCACTCTTTGTGGTAGATCACACTGTAAACAGGGGTACAGATATTGTCAGTAGAAGCAGTTCACATAAGTAAGATATGGTAAATCTTTAAAGAAGGGGTGGAAAGATACTGCCAGTCAGGAAAAGATGTGTATGCTACAACATTATGTTGTGTATCTAGTGTAGTTAGACATCTGGTATAGCCAGGCACAGTGGTGCATGCTTGCAATCCCAGTGGCTCAGTAGGCTGAGGCAGGAGGATCCATGAGTTCAAAGACAGTGTCAACAAAAGTGAGGCACTAAGAACTCAATGAGACCCTGTCACTAAATGCTGAGAGCCAGCGGAGTCTGTATGGCCCCTGGCATTTTGCCAACAGTATTGATTGGTTGGCTCAAGGTTTAAAGTTGTTCGCCCCTGAGGAAGAGATAGAAATAGACCACAAATGCACATGTCAAGAAAATAGGAAAATTGATACAACTATCTTTTGTACGGTTTTTGCTTCATTCTGTTTCAGTTTTGTTTTGTGCTATCTTATTGGGTTGCATTATCTTTATAACAGATTAGAAATTAGTAAAAAACAAACTGAAAAAGTGTTAAGTAAATTGTTAGAAGTTCAGACCATGGAGAAAGACATTTTAGATCAAGCAAAAGAGAAGGTCTCTCGAGCTAGTCAGACAGAGGAAGAAAATTTAAAGGAAGAAAGCTTAGATGAGAAACAGCTATTAGGGAAAAAGCTACAACAGGAGGCTGCTACTAACACTGTTCTAACACCAGAGGGAGTAATTCAACCAACAGCTCCACCTATGGAGATAGCTGAGTGGCCCTCAACCCCGGTAGCTGATAGGTGGGATCCTGAGACAGGACCTCAAAGATTAGCATGCCCTGTACTTGAGCAGGCAGGAGGGCAGCGAATTCACCGTGCTTTAGATTTCAAAACAATGAAGCAGTTAAAGGAGGCTGTAACAACCTATGGTCCTCAAGCACCCTTCACTGTAAGCATGGTCGAATCCATTACCAACTTGGACATGACACCAGCAGATTGGGCTAGTATGTGTAAATCTGTGATAAATGGAGGACAATATTTGTTATGGAAGGTTGCCAATGAGGAATTTTGCAGGGAGACAGCTAAGCGAAATGCAGCAGCCAGTTACCCTCAAAGAAATTTAGATATGTTGTTAGGAAAAGGCCCTTATGAAGGTCAACGGCATCAAATTGAATATGATCCTGGCGTATATGCACAAATAGCTGTAGATGCAGTTAGTGCATGGAAAACTTTACAGGGGCATGGAGATTTACAAGGACAGTTATCTAAGGTAATACAAGGAAATAATGAACCTTACGCTGAATTTGTAGATAGGCTTATTCAAGCAGCTTCTAGAATTTTTGGGGATACAGAACAAGCAATGCCATTTATAAAACAACTGGCTTATGACCAAGCAAATCGTTGCTGCAGAGAGGTCATTAGACCATGGAGACATGAAGATTTAAACACATATATTAAATTATGTAGAGATATTAATGAACAAGGACAAGTCTTGGCAGCAGTACAACAGGCTTTAGATGCCAGGCCAAAAACATGCTACAATTGTGAAAAAACAGGACATTTTAAAAGGAGTTGCCCCATAAGAGGAGGGTTTAACAAAGCTAGGTATCAAAGGAATAGATTACCAGGTATTTGCCCACGATGCCATAGAGGGAGACATTGGGCTAATGAATGCCGTTCTCAAACCACCATAGAGGGTGCTCCGTTATCAAAAAATGGACAAGAAGCAGGTGTTTACCCACAATATCATGGAGAAAGGCATCAGGCTCCATTGCCAAAAAACGGACAGGGGGGCCCAATGCTCCGGGGCCCATGACCACAAATGTACGGGGCACTGGAGGAACCCGGCAGCAGCATCAGGGTAGTTCCCAGGACACATTATCCATCAGATCTCTCATCAGACGAACCAGAGGGAGCACAGGGTTGGACATCTGTGCCTCCGCCACAGCAGTACTAACTCCAGAGATGGGAGTTCAAATCATTCCCACAGGAGTAAAAGGACCTCTTCCCCAAGGAACAGTAGGCTTATTGTTAGGACGCAGTTCTTCTACTCTAAAAGGACTTATGATAAGTCCTGGGGTAATTGATCCCGATTATGAAGGTGAAATAAAAATTATAGCTAGTTCTCCAAAGGGTATATCAGTAATTTCACCAGGAGATAGAATAGCACAGTTATTAATAATACCCAGCCTACATGATAAATTTTCCAGTAGTAGTAAAGAAAGAGGTTCCAGGGGATTAGGCTCCACAGGTGTAGATTGGGCTATGCTGTCTTTAAATTTAGATTCTCACCCAATGCTAAAACTAAATATTCAAGGACATGAATTTAATGGGCTACTGGATACAGGTGCAGACCTTAGCATCATATCTCGTCAAGAATGGCCAAAACATTGGCCGTTACAACAAGCCACTCAAACGCTTCGAGGCCTAGGAGTGGCAACTAATCCCCATAGAAGTGCAATGGTATTAGATTGGAAGGATCCTGAAGGATGTGAAGGAACTATACAACCATATGTATTGGATCATCTTCCTATAAATTTATGGGGACGAGATGTCCTAGATCAATTAGGTTTGACATTAACAAATAACATCAATCCAAATGTGCCCACTCTTAGGGCTAAACAAGGTTTCAGGAAAGAAAAAAGATTAGGAGAACAAGGTATAGCAGCACCAATTCAAATAGATCAAGGAATAAATAGACATGGACTGGGTTTTCAGAAGGGGTCACTGAGGTAATAAAAATTACTTGGAAATCAGAAAGACCAGTATGGGTTCCTCAGTGGCCCCTGACTAAAGAAAAGATACAAGCAGCCCATGACCTGGTCAAACAGCAATTAGCGGAGGGACATATACAACCTTCCGTATCTCCCTATAATACTCCCATTTTTGTCATTAAAAAGAAATCTGGTAAATGGAGATTACTGCAAGATTTAAGAGCCATTAATAATGAGATGGTTATTATGGGACCTGCTCAATCAGGGATTCCTCAATTGTCTGCTTTGCCAAAAACCTGGTACGTTTTAGCTATAGATATTAAAGATTGTTTTTTTTTTCAATTCCAATTCATCCTGAGGATAGTCCACGTTTTGCATTTACTATCCCTGCACTGAATCATGAAGGTCCCGATCAGAGATATGAATGAAAAGTACTCCCTCAAGGGATGGCTAACAGCCCAACTATGTGTCAAATTTATGTTAACAAAGCAATCCAGCCACTTAGAAATCAAAATCCTGGACTACAAATATTTCACTATATGGATGATGTATTGTTAGCACATAAAGATAAAAACACATTGCTAGAATGTTATGCCACACTTACAAATTTATTAAAAAATTATAATCTAGAGATAGCAATAGATAAAGTACAATTAAATTTTCCAATTAATTATTTAGGAGTTCTATTATCCTCAACCATGGTCCGTCCACCAAAAATTCAAATACGAGTAGATCAACTCAAATCACTTAACGACTTTCAAAGTTATTAGGAGACATAAATTGGATAAGGCCTTATCTAGGCATACCAACAGGAGAGTTGGGACCTTTATTTGATATCCTAAAAAGTCCATCAGATCCAAATTCACCCCGCATCTTAACGCCTGAAGCAAGAAAGGCATTAAAAATTATTGAAACATATATGGAAAATATGCATTTGGATAGAATTGATATAACTTTGCCTTTATTATTTATTGTAATACCAACAAAAAATATTCCTACCGGAGTATTTTGGCAAGAAGGTCCATTATTGTGGATACATTTATCTTAATCTCCTAACACTATTCTTACTAGGTATCCTGAGGCTGTAGGACAATTAATACTCAAAGGAATAAAAGCAGCTAAGGGAGTATTTGGAATTTCTCCCAATAAAATTATTACTCCATATACTATGGATCAAATTGATGAGTTAGCTAATGAGTTAAATACTTGGGCAATAATCATGTGTAAATCTAATGTTTCATTTGATAATCACTTACCATCTAATCCTTTGTTGTCTTTTTGGTCTTTGCATCCTATAGTTTTTCCAAAAATGACAAGAAAAACCCCTATCATGAATGCTCCAAATGTATTCACTGATGGGTCAAATATGGTACAGCAGCAGTAGTTACCCCTGATCAAACTTTTACATTTTTAGTGCCCAAACAATCAGCTCAAAAGGTAGAGCTTAATGTGGTTTTACAAGCTTTTGTGATGTTTAAAGATTCTGTATTTAATTTATTTTCTGATAGTCAGTATATAGTTAATGCTCTATTATCCCTTGAAGATGCTGCTAGGATTTCCCCTTCCTCTACTGTTTTCTCTTTGTTTTCCACTATACAAAGTCTAATATGGGACAGAAAAGATCCATTCTTTATAGGACATATCAGAGCACATACAGGATTGCCTGGAGCCCTTAGTTTGGGCAACGATTTAGCAGATAAAACTACACATGACATACATATTTTCTCTACACTAGAAGAAGCTACAAATTTTCATAAAAGGTTCCATGTCAATGCTAATACTTTACAAAAGCATTTTAAAATAACTAAGGAACAAGCTAGACAAATAATAAAACAATGTCAAAATTGTGTGACCTTTTTACCACAAGTTAATCTTGGAGTCAATCCTAGAGGACTGATACCTAACCATATTTGGCAGATGGACGTCACACACTTGCCAGAATTTGGAAAATTAAAATATTTGCATGTTACAGTTGATACTTCTTCCGGATTTTTGATGGGCTCCCTTCATGCTGGAGAAAAAACTAAAGATGTTATAGCTCATTGCTTACAAAATTTTGCCACTGTGGGCATTCCAAAACAGTTAAAAACAGATAATGGTCCTGGTTATACTTCTACCTCTTTTAAACAATTTTGCTCATCATTTGGCATTACTCATATAACAGGAATCCCATACAATCCACAGGGACAAGGCATAGTTGAAAGAGCTCATCAAACTATTAAAATGTTTTTATTAAAGCAAAAAGAGGGAATTGGGAAGGGGTATATATCCCCCAAAGATAAACTTAAAATAACCCTCTTTACTCTAAACTTTTTAAATTTGGATTCATCAGGGCTTAGTGCTGCAGAAAGGCATATGTGTCCAAAAAATGTACATAAGCCTAAGGTGCTTTGGAAGGATATTCTAACAGGACAATGGAAAGGTCCTGACCCAGTGATTGTCTGGAATAGGGGGTCTGTTTGTGTGTTTCCACAGGGAGAACAGCAGCTGATTTGGATTCCAGAGAGATTAACTAAGGTCCTGACTCAGTGATTGTCTGAAGTCAGGGTTCTGTTTTTGTGTTTCCACAGGGAGAACAACAGCCGATTTGGATTCCAGAGAAACTAACCAAAGCGAATTCTACGGACGGAAAAAAAAAAAAAAAAAAAGGTGATTTGACTCAAATTCATAACAGCTGATATCAAGAGCTCCAGTTTGGCTATTCTTACATCTGTGACAGTGATTAACCAGGATGTTCTTTTCAATATTTATTTTATTATTGCCTTTTCCCACAGCATAAAATTCTGTATTATTTTTGAGCTCATACAGACCTAGGTTAATGTTTTTCTGATCAGTTTTATTTTTTGACTGTGGAGTTTTTAAACATTGCAATGGAGATTTCACCTAGGTAAAGCTACAAGGCCTTTACTATCGTCTTATGTGTTGTATGTGTGCACACTTCTGTTTTGTGTTGTATGTCTGTATGTGCGTTATGTCCATAGATCATATATGAGGAGCGCTCATGAATAAATGGATACGAATTTTTTTTTATTCACGTGATTTTAATGGTTTAATTTAAATTGGGTAAACAGCTGTTGAAAATTGTTTTAATATGTAAACAAATAAGGAGGTTAACAGATCTGTTTGTTTACTTTCACCTTTCCTTTTCATTATATTTAATAATTCTGTTCAGGATAATGTAAATTGTTCAAAAAAATGTTTTCTTAGTGCCTGTTGGAATGTTACATAATTTTTTTCTTAGCATCATTGCCAGAATTCCTATCTTCATCCCAGTGCGAGTGAAGACAAAGATAAAACCAAACTACAGCTTCCTCGATAGTTATCACAACAAACTGTATAAACTGATGCATCAATGAATAATAACTCAACAAGTAATGCTCAATCAAGGAGTTGATTTACTTTGGGAGGAAATGGACATATTGACAGATTACTCTGCTTTGAACTGCTTGCAGAACTTGCCTGGACTATGTATCACTTGTATGCATTGTGAACTATCTGTTGGTGCAGCGAATTGTGGAAGTGCTGGAGTATTTTCTCTCATGGTGTCACTGGTGGCACAATTTTTCAAAGGAGCTGTCAATTGGCTTAGTGTCATGGCATTTTGCATCCTCCTCCCTTCTACTAGTGATGGTCTAAAATTTGGGGGCCAACAGAGGTGAGACAAAGAACCTCACCCCCCCCACACTGGCACCAAGGCCAAATTTGGGGGCCAACAGAGGTGAGGCAAAGAACCTCACCCCCCCACTGGTGCAAAGGCCTATCCACAAGTATGGCTGTATGCTGGACCGGTAGTCAGTGATGGGTATGATCCAATTGCAATGGTACCAACCTAAGACAGGAGGCTGACACCTAGAGGTCAGTTCATCCGATGACGGGTAAGGACCATATGTTGAATTGGACTGCCTAACAGGCACGGTCCCTAAGCCACATTGCTTGTTGTTTAATTAAACAGAAGGGGGGAGATGCTGAGAGCCAGCGGAGTCTGTATGACCCCTGGCATTTTGCCAACAGTATTGATTAACAGGCGAGGCATTACTATCCGCCTCTGCCGCTACTTTTGAGTTCTCGCACTACTTTCGAGCTCTCGTGGGGATTTCCAGGGATTCCCTGAGAGTTCCCATTGGTTGGGGAAGTGCAGGAGGAGGGTTTTCCGGAGGGGATATTTCCTGCTGCTGGATTCCTGGACGAGCCATGTGGCATTTGGGAGATTTCCCCAGGAGCGTGTGTGAGGTTTTTTCTTGCAGTTTAAAAATAAAGTTTGTTCCTGCTTCAGTGGCTCGTGATTTGTGCCCAGCCAGACTGCGGCAACTAAATAAAGTACAAAATAGGGCTGGGTTGTGGCTCAGTGGCAGAGTGCTCCTGAGTTCAATCCCTGGCACCCCAATGGGAAAAAGAAAAAAAAAGACATCTGCTATTAATACCATGAAAATTAAATTAAGTACTAATCTAATCTCTGATTTAAATGAAACTCTAAGACTTTGTCAAACATTACTATCTCCCCTGAAATTATAATATTGTCTTTATACTTCATCTAATTAAACACCCTCAGCTTTCTCTGAGGAAGTTGAAAACCAAGGTGATAAGTGGTTATCCAAATTCACATTATTTATGTTATAAACCCTTTAGCTTTCAACAACCAACCCACATATTTAATCATTCTTTTGGGGACTGGAGATTTTTACTTAAGTGTTTTCCCATGAAGAGCTTTCAAAGGTTGTTTTCCAGATTACCACAATGATTAAAAATACAGATCTTGTGTATTCCCGTACCCACAATATTAAATCACAAACTCCACTAATCATAGTCAGAAACTGTGATTATAACTAAGTTTCTGAGTAGATTCTGCACATACTGAAATTTGAACATACTACAACTGGTATTCCCAAGCCTTGGATAGTGAGTTGGACAATAAGTTAACAAATAACTGAAAGCGATATAAGCCTAGGTGAGACAAGAAAGACAACCAAGAATTACCCCTAAAGTGGTTGAAAGGTACCAAAGACCTTCTTGACATGCTTCAGTTTTTCCCCAGAGATTGAGTTCACTATTACTTTTATTTCCATGTTAAATTTTTTGTTGTTTTTTTTTTTACTACACACTAGAGAAGGTGGTGATTTGAAAGGTGGCTGATTTTGAAAGATATCATTGTAAATGGGAACCTCAAGTAATAATCCAAGGTTTGAGTCTTCACATTGTCATTTGAATCGTTTCAGAGTTATTTACAAATTGCATTTCTGCAACTGTGTTTTTTCTAACTACTATTGCATGCATTTGGGTCATTCCCTTGGACCATGTTTATATGTATCTCAATGTTTTATGAATATAATATTACTAAAAAATGCATAAACTTGTAAATCCTGTGGATGATTTTCTTTCCAAGTTTTAAAAGATTGGTCTTTGCTGTCTAATTACAGAGGTATAAAAATTTAATACCAATTCATATGTACATCATTGTGGTGTTACTTGTATTTCTCTAGCTCATTCTTTCTGGGGAAGTTTAAAGATTAATTTGATAGTTTAAACTTAATTGATACATTTTCTTATGCCATAAAAGTAATTCTTTCTGTGTCTGTGCTTTGATGTAATCTGGGTTAAATGAAATAAACTTCAGCTCCCAAAATATAAAAATCAAATGCATGAATCTTTGAGGCTGTTGCACATGTGAAAATTGTACTATAATTTGTCTTATAGTGATTCCATACAGCTTTCCATAGCTATATATCTTTAAAGTTTGTAAATATAGTGAGATTAAGAATGTCTATATTTCAAATGTGATGCATTCTAAAGTATTAAAAAATATTAATAATACATTAGCCTGAAATGTATGAATATTATGCCTCATGTAACAATTTGGTTTTTAAAACAGTTTAGAATGCTGGTTTATGGCATTAAGTACATTTTTTACATGCTTTTAAAAATATTTGTCTATTCACACAAACATGAATCCAACTTTGTGAATACATAATCAGCCTTTAAAATCCATTTTATTGTGTGGGGAAAATAGATGGGAAAACTCACACCTCTTTACCTCACCTTTTATATTCCATGGATTAAGAAAAATTATAAAGTATTTTCCCCCAAAATATCTCATATATAAAAGCAAATAAGCACTTACAAACCGGACCATCAAATTACTTTATTACACATTTTGTTTAATTACACCAATGAGAACTCAAAAAGTGTACATAATGAAAACCTGCTGATCCTTAAGACACAGAATATATCTGAAGTATTTGCTGTCAAGACAAAAGTGTCCCATTCATATGAAAGGTTAAATGCAGATCCTATAGGTTACTTTATGCTGGGTCTCCAGGGTAACCCAGCTTATCACACTGGATAAGAATAGGTGTTTGAGATCTTTCCCTTTGAAAAGTTTAGCCTATGTATTCAAATAGATGGCAGATAATCTGGGGATCATTGGGAAAATACCACACTTATATATTCCTTTCTTAATCCTTCATTTATGAGTTCATATTTTTGAAAGAATATTAGTTAAATTTCTTTTGCATCTTTTATGGTTTTCAGTATCATCTAAAACCTACACCCACTTATCTCAATTGTATTTAGAGCTTTAGAGTATCTCTTTCAGACTTCAGAAAATATGTATATATGATTATTAACAGAGGCTATGAATAGTTCATTTATTTTTAATGTCCAGGTTAATATGCATTTGCATTTTAGAAATAACATGATTATTTGACCTTTGGAAATTCCTAGTCAAATGATACCACAGAGCATTTTCTAATTTGTTCTAAATCATTTCCTGTTCAAAATGCATTTAACACAAAACTGATTCTTTTTTCCCTAGTGTATAAGATAATTTTGAGATTATATTCTGATGCATTTTTAATAGTCCTCAGCAAAAGCTGTATCAGGATAAATAAGGACTATTCACTTATCATGGATCATCTTTTCCTATTATAAAATATATTTTTATTATACATTTTCATTCCATTGTATCATATTTGGGGCATGTACCAAATGTAGTAAAAGTTTCCCAATTTACCAACCACATGTTTAAAATGTGATTCACATTCTTTCTCCCTTGGGCTAGGCCAGGCAAGAGTTCTCCAGATACCAATATAATCAACAGGACTCTGAATGCTTCTGAAACTTTGTTCTGTTCTACTTAACTCCAGCACAGATGGAGATTATGAAAGCAAATCAGATTCCAACACTGTTAGCACACATACATGGATGTGCACATACACACACACACACACACACACACACAGAATCTTTGGTGCAATGTGTCTGAAATATTCTTCTTTTTGTAGAAGATTGATTTTTCTTCACTAATCATATTTTGCTGTGAAGTTGTGCGAATAAGTTGAAAGTATAAATATATCAAGCAACATAGGGAATTGATATTTGTGTACCAACCAGTTTTGCTGCTACTAATGCTGAAAACACATTGGAAGTCCCAATGTGTTTATTCCTGTTCCATTTAACCATGTCATCTGCTCCTCTTATTTTCAAGGAATTCACCTCGGAATTAAGACTTTATTTAGAAAATAGTTTTCAAGCTTTATTCAGCTATTTTTTAATCATAGTGGGACAAGATGGTTTCAATGCAGAGACCACAATGTGTGAGCAAAGCACAAAAACAGAAGGAAATAAGTCAAGGTTAAAGTTGTCACATTTCCAGCAATGACCCTCACAAGCTGTGCAGAAGTGGGTCATTCAGCTCACCTCACACAGCAGAATCATATCCAGTAAAATGTGCATTTTATAAATGAAAGAAAAATTGTTCATAAAGTGCTGAGTATGGTGTTGACTCATGCTTTTTATCTCTTGTAAGTTTCTTTTTGCCATCTACTCCAACACCCTCCAAAATAATAATAATAATAATAATAATAATAATAATAATAATAATAAATTACAGGAATGTTTTCCTGGCAAACCATCAAATGCCAGAATTACATGTATATTGACATGGAATAAATGGCACCTTCTCACTCTTTATAAATCTAAAACTTATGGGGTCAGTTTAACTTTGTGAAAAAAGGATCTAAAACTTTATCAGTTTAGTAGCTCACTGTCTTGAACTACCAAATTTTATTCAGATTCCTATGAAATAATGCTGGTATAAAAAAGATCATCTTCAACTTTAAATGATCTTCATCTCTCTCCAAAGTGGAAAATGAATTAGCAGGCACAAACTGAGAATTAGAGGAAAGCATATTTGATTTATTTTGTTCATTTTTTTGAAGAATGAAAATCCTAATTTCTCTCACAAATATGCTTAAATACCACCAGAGTAATGTTTCTTATGATGGCTGTTAGTTATATAATCTTTCTCCTTAACAATTTTTCTCTGGATTCCTCTCATTGTTGAAAAAAGAGATCTTATATGCCCTTGCTTTAGCATGGGGTCACACATCATACTCAGGCATGTAATACCTTATTTGTAATTCCTAGGCAATATTTTGCAAAATTTTAAACAGTATTTTTTTCTATTCTCTAGAAAGTTCAATAGTATTTGAATTTTTGAAGTACTTAATAGCATAAATAGCATAAAGGAACAATTAACATAATCTGATTTAAAAAATCAAAGGTATCTTTATATTTCTCATTGCTATGGTTCACCTTCTCTTTTTCCTTGAAACCTCCTTTACCTCTGAGAAACAAAACTCTAGAACTTGTAGCTCTAATATGATACTTTCAACACATGGGTGCATCAAACATTGCTTTTCTGAATATTACAGTATGGATAACTGTTCTGGTAGACATGTAAAGAGACAACTATTCTGCTAATTAAGTAAATTATATTTTCTATACAATCTTGAATCAAGCCATAAGAATGTTTGTTGAATAATGTAATATTCTCATATAGACTTGTTTTGAAAAGGACATTTTCTTTTATTTGGATTTTCCTAACTGTGATTGATTCATCTCATTTTCAGAAAAGAACTTTTCTTTCATCTTTGCAAAATGCCACATTTTAATGTCATTCCTTCTTTATATGTACACAAGAATCATATGCATAATGTAGTAGAATATATGCCTTGCTATTGGAATTTATTCTTTAAAGCTCTTTTCACTGGAATTCTCAGACTCAGCTGGAGATTACTGAGTATTATTTTCTTTCTATTGTATGATTTTATTCATATTAAACATTAGAAGATGTCTGTGCATTTTAATTTCCAGTAATACTTTGCAACTGTTGAGCATATAGCATATAAATTAATCAGGTTTCTTGGTATAATTTAAAAGATTGCTTTATTTATGACAGAATTTCTGTCAGAACAACCTTAATGATATTTCAACCCTGATGTAATATCTGTTAGGTTATAACTAGATAATTTGTAACCCCTGTAGGATCAGGAAAATAACTTTCAGATATTTTACCATTAAAATGCATTCATCAGCTACAAACTAATCTTTTCATTAGTGATGTGATTCAAGTATGAAAAAGGAATGTAGAAATCTTCAGTAATATCCAGGCAGCCAAAATGTGATTGAAAGTCATATCAGCACACTTTGCAATTGGTAATCTCAGTGATAAAAAATTCAACGAAAATGAGAAAGAACTCATATTGATGATAGCATATTTCCTCCTGATAATTCTTATTTTGTATGAACAATGGTCAATTAGACCCACTGAATAGAAAACAGTGGTTTTCTATCGCTCTTGCTCATCAGATTGCCCATGATTATGTAAGTAAATAAGTAAATAAATAAATGTGTGCGCGCACATACACACACACACACACACACACACACACACACACATATATATATATAGGCTACTACTCCTCATGGATGAAGACCAGAAATGTTTAATTAAAAAAAAAGCCCTTCACATAAGATTCTAATGTTTACCAATGATTGAGAGTTATTGAACATCAGTTACTTGGATGCAAGGTATACCTGGGCATTGGGTGGCCTCATATAAGCATCTTGAGAAGCATATTCTCTCTATGTAAGTAAAAGAGGAAGGTGGAGACAGAATTCCAATTGTACATTTTACTTTTACACAGACTGTACCCAGACTTTCAATTCAGTGCACAGCAACCACCTGTCTATGGCTGGCCATTCTCTCTTCATTTCCTCCACTGTCCCTCTGGGGTCCAGCACTCCTATCACAGGATCCTTGCTGCTTCCCTAACTGCACAGACTCAGCCTAGCCTTGGGCTTTGCACTATTCTTCCATCTGCCTAGTTTGTTCTCTCATATTTTACTAAATCCACTCCTTCACATTTTTTTTGTTCTAATCAATAATTATCTATTCAGAGAGGCTTCCCTAGATACCCTAGGTAAATAAGGTCCCTCATCATTCTTTCTAAGACACCCCTTATCACTTTTATAGACCATGTCAAGATGCAAGACTTTCATTTACTAATATGTTTATACATCTTTTGTATGTTTCACTTGTTATCCAACAGAGTACTCATGAGGGCAGAGATTTTATTTTTTTCTTTGCACCCTGGTATACAGTGACTACTAAAAGAGAATGTTGGAAGAAATGAATGGAACAAAGAAAAAACATTCACTTTTGCTCCCATGATCTAGGCTGTGCCTAAAATAGTTCTTGCTTGGACTCTGCATTACTCCTCTTATATTATTGTCTCCTCTGGGGTTCAGCCTCAGTGCCTCACAGAGTCATTTTCCTCAAGAATTGTATCCTTGTTGTTTTGTGTAACAACATTCTATTCATTTCCTTCTTGGTACATCCTATGCATGGTGTTATTTGTTTTTCTAGTTATAACTATTCTTTTTTTCATGTTGGTATAAGATCATTTTTTGTTCTCAAAATGTATATTTTACAGAGTGGGACTTAATATATTTTGTTCATTGCCATGTTTTTAATTTTTAAGGAATTAAAACTCTTCTGCAGACTACAGATTACCACAGAAGTAATTAATGTTTAATTAAAGTAAGGCATTAAAAAAAAACTACCCCACTTGTAGGGACAATATACAGAGTGAACCAGTTCACTTGCCAAGTGGAGGATTAGGAAAAGCATTAGGGAAGAGGTGGGCTCTTAGCACTAGAAAGTCAAGAAAGCTTTCTGGATTTCATGACATAAAGGGTAGGTAGATGGGGGCAACTCAAGGCCTCCAGTACAATCATGTAAACAAACAGAAGCATTTTTTTCTCCACTTGAATAGGAGTGATAAGGAATGGCTCCAACAAGACTAGTGAATGTGTGAATAAGCACTAGAAGCAATGAGAGAAAATATTGGCCATGCGTTTTTGTTAAAAAGGAGAGTGATTCCTAGATACACAACAATGTGAACTGATGTTGGGTTATCTACTAATATAGTCAGATGTATCTCTGATTGACTTTATATTCATTTTGCTCAGTTCACATAACAGTACCATGTACTTTTTCCTCTACCTGTAGTACAATGGAAACCTGGGCCCAATACACAAACAACACTAATGTCATCCTGTGTAAAATCATGATAGTTATTTGGCAAAATCTTAGAAGCAGAGGAGTAGCAGGACACATATGATTAGCCAGGCTCTAATTATCCCATAAAGGTGTTTTAGTCAGCTGTTTCGCTGCTATGACTAAAAGGATCTGACCAGAACAACTGTAAGGAGGAAAAGTTTATGTGAGGATTCATGGTTTCTGAGGTCTTAGTCCATAGAAGGCTAGCTCCATTTCTCAGGCCTCCAGGTGAGGCTGAACATCATGGCAAGAGAAGCTGGTGGACAGAAGCAGCTTATATCACAGTGATCAGGAAGCAGAAAGAGAGACTCCACTTTCCAGATGCAAAGATATACCCAAAGCCACACCCCAATTCCCACCTCCCCCAGCCACACCCTACCACTTTTGTTACCACTCAGTTAATCTGGGTTAAGACTTTTACAATCCAATCATCCTCCTTGCCCTGTCTCAAATGTGAGCTTTTGGGAGCATGTCACATCCAGACTGTAACAAAAGGTGTTCAGAGGGTTGGCCTAGTTAGACTGGGTGCACAATGGAAAACTTCCCTGAAGAGAGGGACCCTGTCTCCATAATCCCATACCAACAAGAATTGAGGGACAGGAAACCTCTTTGTGACTACGTAAAAATAGATACTCTTTCTCCAGAATTGACCTTTTCAGAAAGCAAGACCCTCCAAAATGACCCAGAGATGCTGAACCAGCTTCTTTGTGAGTTATTAAAAGAGGGTAAATAATCAGCATCCAAAATAATTGGATTTGTCTCTTTCCAATTCGGGCAGGTTTTTCTCCTCTGTGAATATGAATATCCATTCCTATATATATCCAATCACATGTCAGGATATTGATTCTAGGCCTCATGATAATAATAAGACAAGTAAATCTAAATATAAAGTAGGCATAGTAGGCATTTTGTAAAGGCTTATCATTGTACCCAGTGAAAAATGTTAATAATTTATTTATGTAACAACTTTGAAAGTAAGTTACCTAAGGTACACATGAACACACACAGACACACACACACACACACAGGACACACAGGATTAATAAGCTTTTTAATACATATTAATAAGTGCTTCAAATGTACCTTTCTGTATTCTAAGTTATTCAAATCATTGATGTGGAAGGAGATGAAATATGCAGACTGACATGTTTGTAATTTACTCCTAATTTTGTAATTCTTAGTACTAACAGTTATTCACCCTAAAATGTTACTACAAGATTATCAAAGTACATGTGATTCCTGCTTGGTTTCCTGGATACAGTAATGGGTGTATTTCATTTTTGTATATTATCTGTTCTTAACAGGCACTGTTTTATAATACAGTTATGGCTCTAGAATATACAAAGAAATCAGTGAAATAGAAATGTGTGGAAGCAGTAAAGGTGGTATTTGTAAGTTTTGTATATAATAAAGTTAGCATTTCAAGTCAGTGGAACAAATTTGCACTACTTTTGCTCTTAATTTTTGTTTAAAAAACCCACAAGTTTTCACTTTATATCATGCTCATATCCTAGATGAGAAAAATATAAATTGAATTTATAGATGGCATTTCTGGAGGCCTTATTAAGTGAAAGTAATTGTTCCAATAATGTAATCTTCTCAATGATTCTATGGCATAGGCATTATTATTATTATAATTTCCATTTTGCTGATGACAAAACTGACACATGGAATGGTGCACAAAATTTGTCAGGGTTACAACTGTGAACCTGGGAACACACCCTCTTTCTAAAATCCATAGTATTTTTAAATTTATTTTTCAAGTAAATTTTTATTTTTCTTAATTTTTGGTAGAGATAAAGAGCAGTGGTAATTTGTAAACTGCAACACAATCTCTAGATGTCTCCAGAAATAATCTCCCTAACATGCAAGTATAAAGGATAATAATCTCTGAATTTTTTTAATCTGTGCATTACTTTGAATGGAAATAGTTGAGATCTGTGGAAAATTTTAGAGCTGTTAAGCACATGTGCCTAATTGCTATGTAAATGTGATCACTTTTTTATATATAAAAAAACAAGTTATAAAAGTACAAAGTATGGCACTATTTTAATAGAACATACATGAAATGCAGGAATATATTGAAATATGTAGAATGAAGTATATGGACCACGTAAAAATATTCTGAAATACATACTAGTAATTAAGCATGAGAAGTGTGAACTGTGGAGACTGGTGACAGTACTAATTTTTAAAAATAATTTTCAATTTTTATTTTATCATTTTTATGAGACTATAATTATTCTTAAACCAAAAAATGTAAATTGTTTGGAATACATAGAAAAGAATAAATTTTTATTTACACCTTGGTGTTTAAATGTGTAAGCAAAATATATCCACGGTTTAGGGGAACTTGAAGACAGCACATAACACAGGGCACATAACTAAATCACCCCATGATATTCATGGGCTCATTTTGTAATACTCTCTTTGATAAGAACTTTGCATCAATTGTAATATCCATAATGAGTTTATTTTGAAGGATTCCAATCTTTTTTCTTATCCCAACTCAAATAGGAGATAATAATGAATTAGGAAATTATAAACTTGTGTTCAAATTCCATCACTATGCAATAGCAAATAAGTCAAGCTGCATCTCTCCATCAGCAAAATCAGTAACATAATACAGCAAATTCCCATTTTAATCAAATTTCATTTAAAAGAAGAGATCAGCTTTTAGAGTATGAAAAAAGGGCTCGTCGTGATTTGTATTATCAAATTTGCCTAACTCCCTGCAATTCTCAGTGCCTCAGCAAATATTTGCATGTGGCAATATACTTGGAACTCAATTGCGTTTTCATTATGTGGTATTTGAATTTGTTGGGTGGGAATGTCTTTAATATCAAATAGGCCAGACTGCTCTCTGTCTTCTGATACTGACTTCTTTGTATTGCACAATTCTCCTTTTCCTCATCAGCAAAATAGTGCCGAAGTTGTTGCCTCAGAGAGTTGTTCTGAGGATTAAAATGCTTCATAAACGATATTATCAATACAGATGTAATATATAGTAAATATTATATAAATATGAATCCCCTTCACAGTTCCTAAAACCTTTGGAAAAAATCTAAGGTGGGAAATTTGTACAAATTTCATTCACCTGAGGTATACATATTATACACAATTTCTACCCTTATTCACTGTACTACAGAACTCATTGTTTTTAATTATTAAGGACCATAAAAGATACAATAAAAAAAACATTGCCCAGGACAACATGGACAGTGCTGTCTGGCAGTACTATAGATTTTTTCTCAAAGTACTTCAGTTCAAATCGTGACTTGCAACCTTCTATCTCTGACCTTCTGTTTTCTTCTTTGCTAAGCAAAGATAAAAGCTACTATTCAGAAAGGTGGTCTCATCTTTTGGTTAAGATCATGGACTCTGAGACCAAGGTTTTTGAGTTCAAATCCTGGTTTCTGTTTATCTAGTTTGTTACTTTGAGCAAAATCCTTAAGCTCTTTGCAGTAACTTACTTATCTGCCAAACAAAACTTATAACAATATCTTCCTCATACGTGGTGTTGTGAAGGTTTAAATAAGATAATATGCAAAAGACCCTTGGTATAATATGCATATAACTAGAAGTGTTTGCTTTTATAATCATTTTTTATCTCATTATACTATTGTAAATACTTGAATGAACTTCTATACAGTATTTCTGATACATAGGGTAGCCTAGGATTATTTATTTTTTATATCATTTCTCTGATTAGATAGCCTTTCTCAAAAATATCTTATAAATTCATTTGGAGCCCATACATGTTGGAGTATGGAGCACTGACAATAAAAATAAATGTGTGTTAAGGTCTGTAAACAAGTCAGATTGGCACCTGTTATTTTGTCAGAGAAATGTTAAAGTCTGTAAACAAGTCTGGATGGCGCCTGGCCAAATGCCAGAGAAAGTGGTTTTTGAAGTAACAAAAGCAAGCCATTAAGTGTAGAGATTCCTTATTGGTTGACTGCTGTATCTAGTTTATGCTAATTAAGATAAGCTGTGTAAAATGTATAAATACCTCGGTTGTGCTACAATAAACGGCTCTCACTCCTGCTGTATCAAGGTACACAAGTTATTCGTCACCCCCCGGTTATTTTGCCCAGCCAGCCGGGCTTTGGCAAATGTGTTAGTAAATAACCATGTTAAAATAAATTATCACCTTCAACTTTTGAGATCACAACTATTGCACCTGAATTTTCAGGATCTTTTTGAGCAGAAAATATTTCCAAGGAATTTTTGATGATAGAATGAAAAAAATACTGACATAATTATTTTTAACTAGATACCACTGTTTAACAAAAGCCAAATTATAGATTATCATTTTAAACAACCTTAGATTGAAGCATAGTTCAAGGAGAAAATTAAAAGTTTTATTATTCGATAACACTTCATTGGTATTTAAAAATAACAAATAGTTTCTATTTCCCTTATGCCTCATAGAGAGTAGGAAAATATTAATTTTCAGAAATATTAATAATTAGTAAAGCCAACCTATGTTGAGATGCAATCTGAACAATTAGATAAAAATATACATGCATAAGTAGAAATTTTAATATTTCTATGGTTTTCTAGGTTACAGAGAGATGTCATTTAATTTTTATTGAAATTTAAACTTTTAGGGCCTAGAGCAAACAGTCTAATCAAAATTGTGACCTTTTTGACATAGAGATATTCTAATTTGCAATTCATATAGCCAGCATAATTTTAGTTGTCTTTTTATAAACTTATTTCAATGTAAGTATACATGTCTGGCGTGGTATTAATTGTAACTGATATGAGACAAATAAATCAACTAAAGATGATAATGAAACAGATTATTAGATATCAGAGGATCATGCATTAATCATGACTTTGACTGTAACTTCTGGTTAGAACAATAAAACTTTGCTCTGCAATCTCAGTTCCTTCCTTGTGAAGTTGGATCTTTGGATAATAATATTTTATTGCTCATTTCCATCCTCTTTATCAAAGAATCCAAAAACTTAGAGAAGTATTCTAATTCAAATTGTTAGCAATTCTGTTATATCATGCTGTAGTCATTCAATAATTTGGATAATATATTGGTTTCTAGGATTTCTCATGACCTCTTAAGATTAAACCTTGTAGAAGTGTAAGTCTAGTATAAGTCAAGTGTTACTTGATTGTTTAAAAAAAAACAATGAAAAAGACTGTACATTCATGACACATTTTATATGTCCAGTGTATCTTTTCAGCATACTTTGGAAGTCTCAGTTTTCCATGCTGTACAACTGCATCTTGTGATTACTGATCATTGTCCACACTGATCATCTTCCCCTCTCTGTGATGGTAGAAAATGACTCTTCCTGTCCAACATTAGGGATCCTGTTTCCAGCTCTGTTTTCCTATCATCGACCACAGCCATCATTCTCCTCAGAATTTTCCCAAAGTCATTCAATAAAACTCTAATTCCACAAGGACCTCACAAATAGTTTATAGGACCAGAAGAATTATGAAAAGACTATCTTCTCTCATCTAGTTTTATACATCAACATTTCAAAGACTGCAAAGTGAAGTATAAAGGAAACAATCTTTTAGCATTCCTACCTGCTTAATTAGAAAAGGGAATGGTGGGGGCTGGGGATGTGGCTCAAGCGGTAACACGCTCGCCTGGCATGCGTGGGGCACTGGATTTGACCCTTAGCACCACATAAAAATAAAAAATAAAATAAAGATGTTGTGTCCCCCGAAAACTGAAAAATAAATTTTAAAAATTTCTCTGTCTCTCTGTCTCTGTCTCTCTCTCTCTCTCTCTCTCTCTCTCTCTCTCTCTCTCTCTTTAAAAACAAAGGGAATGGTGGAGTTCTAGTCAGGCATTACAAAGAATGTGATTATCATATATGCTGGTAAATGGATGGAAATGGAGACTGTCATACTTACTGAACTTAGCCAAACTCAGAAACTTAAAAGGTTGAATGTTTTCTTTCTTATGATGAAGCTAGAGTAAAATAAAGGAAGGAGGGCTGAAAAGAATAAGATTACTTACAGAAATAATCAAATACTAATTAATAGACAAGTGAAAGAGACTAGTGTGGAGAGGAAAGAGAATAGGAGAGGGGAGGGAGTACTGGAGAGAAACGGGGAGGTTAAGGGGGATCATGAACTGAAATCGATTTCCATGAATGTCTGAGTTTTGGGGATTAATCCATTTACAGTGTGTAACTATAAAGCTATAATAATAATAATAATAATAATAGAAATAGGAATGATTAGTTTGTCAATATTCCATAAGCTTTATTGGAGCAACAAATGTTCCTTTGGGAAATGTTCCTTTACCTGTTTCAGGTCACTGAGTACTGTATTTCTTCTTTAGATATGTAATTATTTCTTTTGGCATATTCTATCATTGTATTTTATACTTTTTAAAATCTTTTTCATTAGTCTTATCTCAGAAATTGCTTATTCTTTATATTCATCATGGACTTAATGAATATTAATGGACAACTATGTTTTAGAAACACATCTAAGCACAAAGAATACATCAGAAAGGGAACATAAAACATAAAAAAATACTACTCATTTCTCTAAGGATTATAGGAATTATAAAATTAATAATTAAAAACAGAATATGCTATTTGACAATTGTTGAGGAAGAACAATGTACCAAAGGGGATAGGAGGGTGGGCAGGTGGTTTGTTCTGTTGGGACTAGCCTGAACGGCATACAGAGTGGAGAAGAAGAGAGAGCACTTCACATGACATCTCTACTTCAGGAGACATGGGATGATGGTTTGAATGAGGTTTGAGTGGTGGGGATTGAGGTAATGTGCTTAGATTCAGACTATGCAGAAATCCCTCAGGCTGGGAAATTGTTTCTAGGACCCCAGCTGGTATCACATTCTGTAGAAACCAAGTCCTGAGTCCTACATAGAAGAGGAGAGTGAAAGAATGTATGAGAATAATGAGCAGAAAGTGAGATCTGGTTGCTGAGTCTTAAGAGTATTGTGAGTTTCAAGAAAGTAGCAAGGTTTGGCAAGATTCCCAGTAAAGAACATACACAATGCATTTTGGAGGCATGAGCAGGCAAAATTGCATTTGGAATGGCAGGTATCTTGACCTATCCAGGGTCAGGGATGGTGCAGGAAAAGTACTGAAGGTAGGCTGAGAAGGTAGCAGGAGCTCAGAAGAATGACCACGTGCTCATGCTAAGGGGGTTTTTGAAAGTGCCTGTAAGTGATGAGAATCAAAGTATTTTAAAGTTGTGTTAATAACACCTTTGGAGGTTAAGCTCATAGTGAGTAAGAGAAGTCACTGGATGACTATAGCAGCTCAGATGAGAATTCTTGGAGATGAGATAGGAGCAGGGAAATATGCACCTGGGGAGAGAGATGAACTTATGCTGTGCTTCAAAGGAAGCAGAAAGAGCCTGATTCAGTGACTTAGTAATAGCATTTGAGGTAGATACATGGGCACGATTATCAGTTCTTGACTGGTGAGAAGTGGAAAATTTGAGGAAAAGCATAGTGTGTGTGTGTGTGTTTGTGTGTGTGTGTGTTTGTGTGTGTGTGTGGATTTCTTTTGTAAATGAGAACTACAACAATAGTAAGATTAATTTATTTTTATAAAGTCTGGGTTTTGGCCTATGGACCATATAGAAAATAAAATACATTTCTAGAACTTCAAATGAAAAGTCCTTGCTAGTGGTATAGGAAATGACACTATCTGTACACACAGGATACCTGAAACTACAGAATAGAATGGAAAACACAGAAGAGAATTTAAGGTGACCAAAAAAAAATCAGTACCTGCTGACAAGCAGGTGGGAATATTAATTGAGAAGGTTGAAAAGGGTACAGGAAAAGAACACCTGGAGTGTCCTGAGAAGGAGCAGAATAGGAAAAAAAGCAACAGAGACTTGCACATGAAGATCAAGGGCAATTGTGTTTCCAAAGTTAAAGAATAATCAGTAGTATCACATAGTCCAAAAAATCCAAGACCAGAGATGAAAATGTGAAGAAAAAAAATGACCACAGAGTTTTGAAATTCAAGGTAACTGTTAGTAGAGAAATTGGTGATATAATTGGTCTTTTCATTACTGATACTATTTGTAAATGGATATTAAATAAGTATGTTGGTATATAGTTGCTAAGAATTGTACGGTGGTTTTTTTGTGACTTATGGGATTATTTCAAGCCTATCGACCTTTGATCACAAACACAAAAACTTAGGCTGCAAAAGCCTTCACAAATGTTATGCTGGGGTTTTAACTCAAGGGCATACTTTAAGTTCTTTATGAATATTTACTAATTCACTATGTGAATTATATTGGTGTCTTGCTATTACACTAATAGTATTAATTATTCATTTCTTGTTAAGTGGAGTCAGTATGATGTAAAAACAAAAGGTTCTTAACAGTTATTTTAAAAATTAAAAAAAAAGAATGCCTAAATGTAAACATGTCTAAAACAACTGAGACAATGTGAAGTTATACGAAGTGATTCATCTTTTGCAAACTCTTTATTCTTCACTCCATTCTCATCATCCTCTTGTGCAGTTTGAAATATTCACAAATAATGATTTTTTCTTTATAAATCTTTAAGTCTGTATCTGTTAGCACAGTGAAACAGAATTTTCTGAGATGAGAGAAATACTCTAATCTGTGCTGTTTAATACAACAGACATTAGCCACCTGTGGATATTGAGCACTTGAAATGTGGCTCATGTGATATTTTGATTTTTATTTAATTTAAATTAAAATTTGAATGTCTCCATGTAGTTGTCAATGATTAATTTACTAAAATTTCAAGTACTTATATATTAGGAACCATTATAATAAATGAGGCCTATTAATCCATCTAATTCACACAAAAATATGAGTGCTATTATTATTTCCACTTTACGGAGGAGGAAATGTGTATAAGAGGTGAAATGACTGATTTAATAACAAAAGTGATAAATTTCTGTGTTGCAAATTTAGCACTTACTAGTACCAATCATAGAGCTAATCTCTAGTCACAAGACTTACACTGATAATACTAGTCACTTGAATTGGTCCTTGTCAGTAGTCACAGCTAATCCTTAGGGTGTCTTACATTTTTGTCTCCAGTTTTGTGGTTAAAATGTAGTCATAAAAATGGTTAGGTGGTTTGAGCAAGGTCTTAATCACAACGTGGTGGGGCCTCAATAGAAGAATAACTTGACAGACCTCACAATTTTTCCAGAAGCACAAGTGAGCTGATATTTTAGCAGGGTCACACTAACCATGGAAGTATATTTGGGGTCATTTTCTCCTCCTTTGTAATGACCAAAAGCACTTCAACTTAAAACAAGCTTCTCTCCACTCTCCATTCAGCCATCCACCAGTGAATATGTATATATGATGTAAAAACAAAAGGTTCTTAATAAGTTCCACAAATATTCTTAATATCTTAAAGAGTTTCTCCATTTACACAAGAACACAACTGTAGATGCAGAAGGGAACGTTCATTTTGAATTTGCTCCTCCTGAGTGATGGGTCAGAGCTCACTGCTATGACTTCTGCATTTAATCCTGTGGCTTTTACTCACCTGCTACTCCTTTGTTGATTGCCACACCTGCATTTGGCTGAAAGAGGAGATTGATTCTACTTGGAGAAGAACTGTTCCCATTTTGCACTGAGGACAGAAGTGTTTCAGAATCCTTCTTTAGGAAATTTGGCCATATTACTCCACTGACAGTCTTAGTCTTTCTGACTAAATAACTCTCAAATCATAACTTTTAGCAGGGTTGTTTACAGATTGATATTTTAATACGAGGCTTTCTTCAATAACTTAATAGATGACATTTTACAAACTAAAAAATGATTTTCTGCCTTCACACTCTAATCTTGAATCACTGAAAATCTATAATTATACCAATTAAAATCTAAATGTATTGCCTTAAAAACACAATATACTGTGATTAGTTGTCATAACTCTAAATTTCACTGAGTTTAAATCATGATTTATTAGATCTGAACTCATTTCTTATCTGAGTTATCTTTTTTTTTAATTTGATTGATTGGCCATATTGTTATTTGGGCTCTGACAGAGCATGGAGGAATATTGTTCATGACACATTAACCAGGAAATTATGCATCGCTTTCACAACTGGACTTTACTTTGTAATGTTGCATTAGCTTTTAACATGCAAATTATTTTAGGTAATTACCTCATTTTTCAGTGGCCATTTGATGGATAGAAGTTTCATGCAGATTCTTCTGTGTAATTTAAAATCTTGTGGTGATTTGTTTCTTTCCTTGTTCATAAAAATCCCAGTTTGAATTGTCATATATCAGGTTCATGAGATCAGCTGTAGAAAACTCTTCTTATAAGCTCATTCTCCTGGTTCCTTTTAACCCAGGTTGAACCTGGCAATTTGAGCAAATGTCTATGCATGCACACATACATATTATAAATTTATATTTGTTTCATATATTTATGTATATAACATTTATATATAAGCAAATATATAACCATATAGCACTTATATTTAAATGCTTTATGCACACACACAAACACACATACACACTCCTTCCCATTTAAAACTATACTCAGGGTTTGAATCTTTTTATCAGATTTTGATACATAATAATGGTAGAATTTACTTTCTTTGTAGCCATTTCTAATAAGAAAATTATTGTTATTTGCTAGTTAAAAAACACAGCCTTAATTTCTCACTAAGGGTTTCATATTTTAAATGTATGTCACTGGTTCCCACTTTTAATATGAAATAGTTCAGCTAAATATTCAAAGCAGAATAGCTTCAATTAATATTGTAGTTCAGTAAGTTAAAATAGCCTGGCTATTCTTACACATGTCATAGTTACAGTCGTCAAACACAGTGTACTAGGGGAACTCTGATACAGTTTTATTAGATACATTCATATATGTGAACTGCCCAGAATATTTAGATCATTCTTTCCCCATAGTTTTCAATCTAGCATGTCATATAATCATGAATATTTGTTGTGATCTTGTCTATTCAGAAACCTGCTGCTGTAAAATAGCTTCCCCATAAATGTCAAGTAATGTAAAATTGAATGCCTATATTTAAATAGATTTTAACAGATAATAAAACTCTTGAGATTAAAATGGTTTCATTCAGGGAGGCAGACAATTCTTTCCAAAGTGTGCAATTTATGTGTCATGTTATGTAAAATAGAATTTTAAAAATACTTTTTAAAAAGCACAAATGAAAAGTATCTATTGAATTAAACAGAAAGGAAGCTAGGAAGCTAGTGTTCTCATTGCAGTTATCTAGTTGGAAATGTGAAATATAATGACAAGGTACAAACTTATATTTTCTAAACATTACTCTGACTAGATCTGCTTTCTGCTAATTCCTGTGAGGGTTATTCCAGAGTTCCAAGCTATCAAAACAGAGTTTTTACTCACAACTTAACCTTTTTTTATTTAAAACAAAACAAAGGAATTAGAGAATTTTGACACACTATGATATGAAGCATAAGAGAAAATTGCTTTTCCAATTACAGGTATGCATTTGGCACCTTATCTCCAAACACCCAGATATATCACAGTTTACAATTGGTTCCACAGCACAAAGGATGTATCTTATCTCTCGAGATAACAGCTACTGACAGTCTTTCATTCACTAAATATTAAAATGGATGTGTAAAATTAGATGTCTGATAAACAGGTTTTTTTAAAAGCGTGTTTTGGACTAATAAATATTCAGTACCCTTTACTATGGGTTGGTAGAAGAGGCAGGGGTGAAAAGTCTAATGGGGATGCCAAAAGAGTTTATGCATGAGGCAAAACAGATTTCACATATATAAGGGCAACAGATGGATTCCAGAAGAGGGGCCAAATTTGAAATGCCAAAGCTCCCAAGCCAAAGCCAACCAAGAGCACAACTGAAATCAAGTTGGGTACATAGACTTGTTGCACAGAGAAAGACTGTGCTCAATGGGGGGTCAGAGATTAAAAAAAAAAGAAAGATCTCATGACAAGATTCAAGCTCACACTGTGTGATGTGAGATGGGGTCCAAACATAAGAACATAATCCTTTCGTTTGGATATCCTAATAATTCTTATTTAGAAAGAAGGAGGTATGTAGCTGGAATTGGCACAGAGTCAGAAGTCACTAAGATTTGCAAGGATGGAGCCCATTTGCAAGGATGGAGCAATATTCAAGCTTTTGTCTGAATTCAGACAATTGTAGAGTTTCTTTGTTCATTGGTTGTTGCTTTTCTTCATTTATCTGGGTCACGTGATTACTGAATGTTCAACAAACCACCCAGCCTAGTTAAAAATGCCAGAGTGGCTTCTAGATGTCAGGCAGGGCTTCATTTCTCATTCTCAGAAACACTGTGAAGAGGCTATCCATTTATGTTGGAAATAAAGGGATAATTGTATATTGAGTTCCTGTCCATACATAATAGGAATCAGCATTTAAAAATATTACCTATGAGTTAAATTTTTATATATGTCATTTCATCTAATCATAAGAGTTAGATTGTAGTACCCATATCCATTTACCAGATCAGAAACTTGTAGTAGGAGTCAAGTAGATGCTTCAGTTATATAAGTCATATACTTCAATTTAAAATTGGAAGCAAGTGATGGTGGTATGGTGGAATTTCAGAGTTCAATGTGTGGAATGATTGGAGGAAAGAGATTTTGAGTTTCTCTTTAGTCATGCTGAACTGACGTGGTTATATACATAATTTAGCCTTTCTTTTCTTTTCCTTTCCTTTTCTTTCTTCTTTCCTTTCTTCCGTCCTTCTTTCTCTTTTTCTTTTATGCATTTATCCATGGTTGAAGTCTGTTTTTTTTAACACATGAAAAAAAATGTTGAAAATGTCCAACTCAATTATTTATGACTAACTGGACACTTTTAATTTCTAAGGAGGTTAAAAACATGAGCATTACCAACACACCAGTTCCTTTCAAGATGCTTCCTAATCATCACCTGCATTCTTGCAGTTAATGATCACTGATATTTTGACATCAATGGTTATCATTTTCTGCTTCTCTGTGTTTTACCACTTGAACTTGTACCCCTACATTCTATACATTGTTGCCCCATTTTTTATATCATATAAATGAAGCCTATGCATTATACTCTATCTACTTTCTTTTTCTTAAAGTTGTGATTATTACAGTGACTCTTATTTGTACAGCTCTTTCTTCAGTTTCATTGCTGTGTGGTGCCATTTTTGAATTTTTTTAATGTCTTTTAGTTTTGAACAGCTTTAAAATGTGTTTACCTTCTCTTACTGATGCACATTTTTTCCCCAAATTTGGGCACTTACTTATATTTGCAACTTTTTCTTGATATACCTATGCAAGCATTTCTGTACAGTAGGGGTGAAATTTCTGGAACTGGCAATAGTCTATCCTCAAACTTCACTATTGATAACAAATCTATTTGCAAAAGTATGCACTTTTTCATGTTTTGTCTAATACAGAATGTATGAAGGATTCCTTTTTTCATACTGTTGGTATGATTGTCATCTAAATTTGGTTCTTTCTGTGAGGCTTTGATAATAAAAATATATGACTGGGACAATGATAAGAGTGTTTTTACCTTGTATTCCTCTGATGGTTCAGAAAGTTTAATATATTTTTACAAATTTATTGTCCCTCTGAATATTATCACTTGTTAATTCTTTTGATTATTTGTGCAGAGCCCTAGTCATATATGGATGCATAGAGTTACTGTGTATTCTGGATATGAGCTCATTCGTGGTTAAAAGTTTTATTAGGTTTCTCCCTAGAAATAGAAGCATACAGATACACGAGAATACATGAGGGAATTAATTATTGCCTGACATGATTATGAAGTTAGAGAAATCTTAGGATGTCCATATATGAGTTGAGGAACCACAAATGCTAGTAATGTAATTCCATCCAATAGTCTGAAGAACAGACATCCAGGAGCTACAATGTCTCAGAGCAGAAGACTGATATCCTAGCATAAGGAGAAGGGCAGAGTTTGCCTTTCTACCCAGGGCTTCAGCAGATTGAAGGTTGCCTCCCACATTGAGGACTAATCTTTTTGCGGTCCACTGATTCAATTGGCCATCTCTTCCAAAAACACAGCCACACCTAGAAATAATGTTGCCAGCTATCAAAGCTTCTCTTAGCCTTCAAGTTAACCCATGAAATTTACTCTCAGATATGTATTGTAAATATATTCTAACACTGCATCTTTTTTTTTTAAATCTTTAGTGGTATGTTTTTGGATAAATGAAGTTCTTAATTTTAACATAGTCAATTTTATCAATTTTTCTTTCACTAGTGCTTTTTGAGTTCTTTTTTAGAACTTTTACCATATTGAGCTCATGAAAATATTCTCCTATATTATCATTAAGAAAATAAAATACTATTTTATATTTCACATTTTATTCTTTATTTAATGTGAAGTTTATTTTTGTATCCAGTGTGGAACAAGAGGTCCCCCCACCCATTCTTATTTTGTATATCCAACATTCTCTGCACTATTGGTTGAAATCATTTTTATAATCTATTCCTTTTAGAAGTGTGGGTATGGGTCAGTATGTTTTAGATATTTATTTTGCATATTGGGATTTATTCTACTTTTAGACTACTGGAAATAGAGTTACTGTCACCATTCTTATTCCCACTCTTGACCTCTTGATGGGATTTAAATTTTCTTTGGGGCAAATATATTTGCTGTATCAACTTAATAATTAAAAAAAAAAAACTAGTTTTTACTTTCACTGATTTTTCTTTGTGTTCTTTGTGTAGAAAATTCCTTTCTATTGTTTCACTGATTTCTGTACTTATCTTTATTGTTCCCTTTTGGCTATTCCTTTTAGCATTAGTATTATGTTTCAAAATTATTAAAGTTAGTATCTAATTGGTTTAAAACCTCTCTTATTTTCTCATGCAAGCTTTTAATACTATGGATAGTCCTCTAAGGGATGTTTGGCTGCATCTCTCATTTTTTTTTGTATATTGTGGTTTTATTTTCCTTCAATTCAACACATTTTCTAATTTTTGAAATATAAAATATTTACCAGGATTTTATAATCTTCACTGTACAATGTGGACATAGTTATTTGATTTAGGGTGAAAAATTGAGTGCCTAACCCAAATAGAGTAGGAAGATAGCAATTATTAATATGTCCCATCAATTATAGAACTGACAAAAAGTCATTTGCAGTAAATCTCTTGGCCCTTGGTTGGAAAGTAAAGTAGGAGTTATATAAATGTTAAATTTATTATGCATAATACATCTCCTTAGAAATCCAAGTCCATAGTTTTTTTTCCACTTGGTTTTGTTTGTTTTAGTTTTCCCAGCTGTCTTTATTTTGCAATGCTAGTTGCCAGTTCCATCTATCACATCTAGATGCAAGAAAATAAGCTTCTAATATTTTATAAATATTAATATGTTTTCTCTGTATGTGTGTGCATGTGTTTGTGTGTGTGTGTACCAGAGAATGAACTCAGAGGCACTGAACCACTGAGCCACATCCCCATTGTTTTTTTTGTATTTAGACAGGATCTAAATTTATTTAAAGACAGGGTCTCACTGAGTTGCTTAGAGCCTGGCTTTTGCTGAGGCTGGCTTTGAACTTACAATCTTCCTGCCTCAGCATCCCCAGCTACTGGGATTACAGATGCACGCCAATGAGTATATGTTCTTAAATAAAGTTTAACAATATGAAATCATACCCTTGTTTATGGTACTCTGTTTTCAGTATTAAAACCACACAAACAATTTTTAAAAAATCACTAGAGAAAAGCACTGTATGTTTCAAAAAATAGTAACTATCTCTTTTCCATAGATAAATGGATTCCTTGGTGTACTGATATTTTACATATCAGTGCAAAGTTGGTTAACTGAAGAATTGAAGTAGATATCACTTTTTTGTTTTCTTTTTTAAAAATGATTGAATGGAATTACTTGTGAATACATTTGACTTTACATTTGGTCAAGATATTGGTGAATTTATTTTTATATTTTATGTTCATATAAATATTTTTGAGCTTTGTTTAGGATCAATTAAGTTAGTTGGAAATAGTTTGATGCTTTTTGGTCTTTTTTTTAATCCTGTTATTTGGGATCAGAGCTTCCATTTCTCCAAGGACTGACTTTCTTTGCCATGGAGACAAAAGTGTTCTTACTCCTCCAACTAGCATTCCTTGAATTTTCTGGTTCTTGGCCTTGGCTGGTAGAAACTTTCTCTCTCAATCATTTGTGTATGCCATGCACTGTTCCCTGGCATCTTCCAGCGCTTTCCTTGCCTGGATGTGGGCAGTTTGTTCACAGGCATGCACTGATCAGTACCAAGTTGCATAGGAAAAGAAAACCCCTAAAGATCTCTGGAATTCTCTAGAGTACTTCAATCTCTGCATCTCTCGCTCTATGCAGCTGCCCAGGAAATTCTAGGCAAACTGGATTCCTCACTCTTCAGTCTTTTCCTCCTGAACACAAGGAACCAACAGGGGTTTCCAAGTCCTGTACAATGACCTAGTGACATTCTCTAGCTGGGCAATCTTAGAGCTATTTCATTTGTTTCTCTTGGGAATTCCTATCTTATTAGGTAAATAAATGGTTTCCTAAATGTTCATAAATCTTGCTGGATTTTTTATGTAAGTCAAATAATAATATGTTTGAAAATGCATTGTAAGGGCTAGGGCTGTAACTTAGTGGGAGAGCACTTGCCTTGCACATGTGAGGCACTGTGTTTGATCCTCAGCACCACATAAAAATAAATTGCTGTTCATCTATAATTACAAAATTTTTTTAAAAATTAAAAAAAGAAAATGCTTTTTAAAACACAAAATTCTATGTAATTATTATATCCTTTTTCTGATATCTGAAAATTAATTGAACAATAGTGGTTGAATGCTGTATAATATTCAAAGGGTTCATACATCAGCATTATAAACTTTAGGAGCTTGAATAGACAATGGTGAATATATTGAGTTATGAATATTTTTAAAGTCAAGTTAATCTTGATTGTAAGAAAAAAATTACTTTATACTATAGATTCCACATATTCATGGTAGAGACTCATATTTGTGCTCCATATTTTCATCTAATGAGACCCTAATTCATTTCTGGTTATTATTCTTTTTTAAAAAATTTTTATGTATTGGGACAACTCTCTCATTTTTTCTTTTTTCTTTCCTCTTCCTCCTCCTCCTCCTCCTCCTCCTCCTAGTCCTCTTCTTCTTCTTCTACTTTATTTTTTCTTTTTAATATATCTAGGGGTGCTTAAACATTGAGCCACATCTCCAGACATTTTTAGTTTTCATTTTGAGACAGAGTCTTGCTATGTTGCTTAGGATCTAAGTTGCTAAGGCTGGCTTTGAACTTGTGATCCTCCTGCCTCAGCCTCCCGAGCTGCTGAGATTACATGTGTGGGCAACTATGCCCAGTTATCTTCTTACTGTTTCTTCACTATTAGTTCATTTTTGATTGGTGATGAGAGTTTAGTGTTTCAGATTGTTTTCTTAGAGGCTACTAGTTTCTACATATCGTAAATATTGAATTTCTTTTTATGTTGCAGATCCGTGAAGTTTGAGAATAAGACCTACGATCATTTCCTGTAAGGTAGGGACATTTCCATTTGTCCATTTCCATGTATTTAAAGCTAGTTGTACAAAATGCACGTGGGATTCTTCTGAGAAAGTTGACTTATTCAAAACATAATTATAAGAAAACATCTCAGTTTGGGACAAGCTTCTCAAAGATAATTACATATATCCCTTGTCCAAAAATTTTTGGCATTACCCCCAAATCATAAAAAATACTAAGATTTGGAAGAATAAATACAATATTTATTTTTTCTTATTTTTTTATTTTTAGACATTATGCATACTAGAATAGTGCAAAGTGTGTGATGTACTTACATAATGTTAATTTTATAATGGTAGGAAGCAGTAGGAACACAAGTATGCAAAGAAGTGTGCAAAGATACCCATTTGGGATATGAAGATATAATGAGGGGTGTGAGTGGAGGTGGAGTGATTAAAAAGATGCCATGAATAAAAATATGAGCAGATGGGTTGAAAATGAGGAGGAAGCTGGTCTTAGAGAGACCTATTTATTGTATTTATGTCACAGTAGACATCATTTTCATTCAGATTTGCATAGTGATGACACAGTGATTGCTTAGAACTGACAGTTGATATGGAATGAGGATCGCCACATCCAAATCACATGGATTGCTTCTGTTGAAGTCTAGAACAATTGCTTATTCAGTTTAGTCGAGCAAGCAAGGTGTCCATGGGAGGAGGTAGGACTTGGTTCATCTTTCTACCAAGTGACTGGATTTGGCAAATGATGCCAGATGTGATGTTGTTTTAGTAATTGTGTAATGGAAAAATATTTCCTTTTTGTATTTATTTTTATACACTATAAATTAAATGTCAAGTTAAGGAGATAAAATGATAACTTTGTTGAAAATGGAAAACGATGTGTAAAGAGCTCTCTGAGAATTAAACTACATGGCCAAGGGCTACAGTGGATGGTCCCACAAAAATGCAAATTTGAAAAGGTGTAGGTTGTCTTCTCAGTGCTGCACATGTTCTGCACTAAACCACACAGCTCCATATAGCAGGTACTGTACATCTGTGTAACAGTAAGCAAATGGATAAAAAAGAGTAACTTAAATCTTGGCCCTCTTTATTTAAATTGGAAAACTTTTTAAAAAAATCTCTTTATAATCCCCTTCAATAAGTTATTAATTTTTTCTTAAGATAGATGGACTAAAATATGTGACTAGAAGATGAAGATTTCAATCTAAATTATAATTATTTCCAACATCTGTTCCGATACATTTTGAATGGTTTGTGCTTGTAAATTAGGTGTTAATGAAAGAAAAATGTTGTAACCATGTGGAACATCAGAATTGCAATCGACTGAAGAATATTCTGTGAATTCTCCAAGGATGCCACACTGCTGCGAAAGCTCTTGTGTGCTACTCACTATACACAACGTTATGTCTTTATATACTTAACTGTTAAATTTAAAGTAAAGACCTAACAATTGCCAAAGGGAAGCATTACTAAGAACTGCCTTTTAAAGACAAGTATTCTACTTTTATTACTTTGTTTTCACTTGTTTCTGAACCCGTCAGCTACCCATTGTATAAAAGGCATAATGTTTTATAGTTTTCTAGATACACTCCACAGGGACACAGGCTGAGAAATGTGCCACTTTATTCTTAGAAGACAAGCTGGTGGCAGTGACAGTCTGCCTTTCATGCCTGTTCACAATCTAGTCACAATGTTTGGGTTGGTGTCTCACAGTGAATTCTACTTTTGTTAACTAGAGTATGTTGCAGTTATATTTTTGTTTAGCAAAATGCCCTGAACAATAAATTGATATTTATATAAGATACATTTCATCAGAGATATACAGCAAATAAACCCTCAGTGATATCACTTCTAGGAAAATCTTCTGTGACAGACTGTTTGGTATTCATTTTATTGAATAGATATCAATTTCTAGAAAGAAGAATTTTATGCATTATGCAGTTATTACACTTTGTAAATTGAGGGTAAATATTATAACTTTTTATATGTACCTAAACATTAATTTACTTTCCTCATTATGCTACTATGGTATAAAGACATCTGAAGTACTGTGTCGAAATATATATTTGATACTCTGATGTTATTAGCTGAAGATTGTTGACTAAATTTGAAAAAAACTCATAAAATAGTTTACATTTGAATGATTTATTTTGCAAAATTCATGGACAATTTATTTATAATTTTGGTTCTAGCCAAAATCCAATAGATTGTAACAGGACTTGTTTAGGTACAAAAACAATATGATTTTACATTATTAACATTTTTGGATAATTTTTCCTTAACCTTACTTCATGTTGTGGGTGAAAGCAGAACTGAAAAGAAAAATGTCCTATTCAATTAGATTAAATGAAATTCAAATATGTTCAGTGGTGCATCAGATAAGAGAAACTTGTAGCTAATTCTCATCATGATTCATGAATTATTCTCTAAGCAGTTTTGTCCAGTGGAGTAAGAATTTCCTAAGTACATCTCATTTTATTACTGGACTTGTAATTATTTTTTCTATATTCCTATTTATTTTCATAGGTGCTTTCTATTACCATAAGTTTGTCTTTGTATAGAAGACAAATATATCTTAATATTGCCAAAAGCAGTTCTTCAAGTAATTCTCCTTGAGAGACTCTGACTTACTTTTTAAAATTAATTTTTTCTATAAATTTGTTCATTTCTAACAAATAATGAAATAAAAAGCATAGGCTAGAGAGTACTTATGATCAATAAGTTGAAGTTGGATGTGCAAACTATATAAATTTTTTTAACAAGCAACACTTACTTGATTATTTGTTTTTCTGATATGTAGAAATTCATTTCTGTGATTCCTTTCAGCACCTAAAGCTAACTGGTAGTATATCATACCATATTCACCAAATGTAAAGTATTTTTAGAACTATTATTATTATTATTATTGGTACTGGGAATTGAACTCAGGGGCACTCAGCCACTGAGCCATGTCCCCAGCCCTATTCTGTATTTTATACAGAGACAGGGTCTCACTGAGTTGCTTAGTGCCTTACTATTGCTGAGTCTGGCTTCAAACTCTCAATCCTCCTGCCTCAACCTCCTGAGCCACTGGGATTACAGGTGTATGCCACCATGCCTGGCAAGAAGTATTTCTTCTTTCAATTTATACAAGACAAAGACATACTTGTGTATATAAAATGGTAAGAATTAATAAATAGAATAAAGGGTATTTTATTACAGTAATCCTTCTTTGAAAATAATGCTAACAAAAATATGTTGTGTTTCAAAATATAGATAGGTAAATGCAAGTACTTATTTTTTGTCCAAACAGTAAAAATGCATTTGTGGTTGATTTGAGGGTTCTAATTATATTGTTACCCACTGCACAAAATTCCTTTTACTATAATGCATTCTCCCTTTCCATGACAACTTTTTTTTTTCTTTTTTTAAATATCTTGAAGATCAATCTAGGTAACAAGAAATCTGTGTCTACTAAATTTTTTCAGAAGTTGAACTCAAAAATTGAAGGGCTATTATAAAAATAATTTAAATGATTTATTGCTTATGAAAAATTGTCACTCGAAATCTTAGTAATCTCATTTCTTCAAGATTATTTGATTCATCAAGTCACTTGTAAGGTATTTATCTTTGAATTTTTTTCTTCAATATATTCTTAAACAAACATATCAAAACAATAAGAGATGGAAATCTACAAGTTTTGGAGCAACAAAGGTGAGCTCACGCTCACTGGCATTCTTTCTTATCAGTACTGGTTGACCTAAAATGTAGATCAACTTTCCTTGTTGATACAGATTTCTTGTTACCTAGGCTGTTATTACAGATATATATTTATAGCTCAAAAATATATTTGAGGAATTTTTGCATTTAAGTAAAACAATGCTTATCTGGAAATTAACTAAAATGATTTTGTTTTTAAATTATTTTCTCAAATATATTTAAATTTAGAATCAATTCATTTGCTCTTGAGGCTGAAATTAATAAGTCCAATTGAACATATAACTTAATTTCATTCTTCTTTAAGGCTGAGTAATATTTTATATATTTTATATATATATATATATATATATATATATATATATATATATATATATTTAATATATAACATATATATGTTCATAATGAGGGACTAGAGAAGAATAGAGTTACTTTAGATGAAGGAGAGTGAAGGGAGGAGAAGGGTTATTGGGGTAGGAAGGATAATAGAATGATCAAATATTATTATTATTACCCAATGTACCTATATAACCATACAGCCAGTAGGATTCTATATCATGTACAACTAGAAAAATGAGAAATTATACTCCATCTATGTAAGATGTATCAAAATGCATTCCACTGTCATGTGTAACTAATTAGAACAAATAGAAAAATAAATTATAAAACAAGAAAAAGAAATATAACTTAAAATTTATCAGTACAATCATGTTAGCCACATGTTTCTCAAAAATAAACCTTTTTGAAAACAAAAATGTAAAAGATCATTCATATGAATTTATTGTTTTAATTTATGCCTAGTTTACCATACCTCACTTTTTAGCATACCTTTTTATTCTTGCTTACTATAAAAGTTTTTATTCTAGCAGAATGGTAGTAACCAGAAGATGGAGACAGTGCAGAAAAAGTTGATTGATGGGTACCAAGTTATAGTTAGATAGAAATAAGAAGCATTGGTGTATATTCTATAGTAGAATAGTAGGGTAACTATAAACCAAAAATAATGTGATGTATTGTTTCAAAAGGTAGAAAAAAGAATTTTTAAAGTTTTTCCATAAAAATTATAAATGTTTTGGAAGATATTCTAACTTGACTTAAATATTGCACAATGAATACATGTATCAAAACATCATTTTACCCTGTTAACATGTACAGGTTTTATGTTTTTGTGTGCCTTGTACTTTTACAAGGCACACAAAAACATAAATTTGAATAAAATGCAGCTTCATGTCTCACTTAAGAGGCACCCTCTCATTATAAGATGAAGGGAAGTTCTTCCTAATAACAGAAAGCAAACAAACAACAAAAAAAAATGCAGATGATCTTCAGCATACAGTGAAATTACAATGATGTGATAATCAACTGTATTAAGTAGAAACTCTAGTTCACGTTTTTAGCTTTGGTCTTTTCCCAGGGCGAACAATCAGTTGGTATGGCACTCTCTAGAGGTTCTAGCCAGGGGCAGTGAACCACTGATCCCGGTCAGACATGTGCTCACCCAAGCAAGGAAATGGGCATTCTAGAATGTGCTGAGTTGCTGAGCTATGATATTCAGTAGTGGGCCCATGGAAGGCAATTTTGTCTTATAGTATCTTCAATTTTATGATGGATTTACTGAAAACCCACCCCATGGTAAGTCAAGTCAAGGGGTATCTGAACTTAAACTGAAATACTTTATCTCATGGGCTGCCAAGTATTCTAGGCATTTTTTATAAATACCTCTTAAAAATATATTTATTAGATTAATAATTCACTCTGAAAGGATCTTGAAGGACGATTTTAATTAATTGTGGCACAATGATGAAACTGCTATTTCATCATCATTTCACAAGTAAACATTTGGTAATAATTTAACTGCCGAATCCAAGCAAGTGATTCAGTATATTTCGTGTTTTAATTTTTTTTTTTTTTTTTTTGGGTCAGTGAATAGAAGTTTCTCTTTTTGTAGTAAATGAATCTTTGAGACTTTGAAACAATATATTTTTATAATATTTAGAAAGCATTGTTCTTTCTGTTTTTAATTTTAACAGGATGATCAGTGACTAATAGGCATTTATCAAAGTAAGAGAAAATTTTGATTAGGGAAGCATAAGTTACGGAATTTTCGTAACCATGTCTGATAGCACTGGAATATGAAAGGAACTTTTTTAATAAAAGAAAGAAAAAATATTTGTATAGATAGATACATCTTTAACTTCTAATCTGAGATGACTGTCTATAAGAAAGAACACAGATGGGAACAAGAGATTACATTTCCAGACAGAAAGTCAGAGAAAGATTCAGGGGCTGGACTCTGGCTTTGATAGCAACTTAATCTCCTGAGAATTAACTCTGAGTTCCTAGAAGGACTCCTTTAATATCTTCTGAGGGCAATGCTCATAGTGACCAAAGGACCTCTCATGAGACTCTGCCTCTTCTAGGTCCTGCCACCTCCTCACTGCCATAATGAGGACCAGTCCATCAACAGGGGAACACTTGGGGACAAAACACATCCAGGCCATAGCACAGGTTCTTATGGGTTTAGTAAGAGAACTGCAAATGTTAACATGTGTAATCTTGCTTCTATTCACTTTATGTTGCTAAGGTAGCATTGTCTACTTCGAGTTGGTTTTAATTTGGCTGCTTACAAAGTCATTTGAACGTTTTGAGGAATAAAATACTAACTTCAGGCTTTCCATTGTCTTCAAGTTTATCATGTGGCATCCCAGGGAGAAACTCAAACTCCAATGCGACAGCTTTTGTTTTCCATCACAGTCCCCTGGATCTGAGATTGTGAACCCTACTCCACATGTCCACTTGGGTGTCATCTTCTTCAGTGTGTGCTCTAAGTTCTACTTGAATTATGGACCTCTTCATGTTGACCTTGATCCATTGCCAGCATCCTAGTCCAAGTGTTACTGAAAGCTCTGCCCTTGTCCCCAGTGCCAATCCCACAATGAGGACAAGGTTTTGAGAAAAGGAAAAAAAAAAAGAAAAGAAAAATTCATTGCTTTGCTAGCAAAGGAAAAACACCAGGGAATCCTATCCCAGAGGCTCGGATTCTTTCAGAGGGAACAAAAGGCTTTTTAAAAAGGTGAGTTGAAGGCTACATTCCAGCTGTGCCCTGTCAGGGGTCATGGTTCACTTGTGGCCTTGAAGGACAGCCATTTCTTAAGTTTTCTGGCACTAGTCCCCAAGGAATGAATGTCTTCATTCTTGTGGTATGTGAGCTTAAGGACAGATACCTCTGCCTTGGCTGGGAAGTGATCTTTCTCTGCCTCCTTGTTAAGAAGGGGAAGGGAGAAGAAAAGGAAAACAAGACAAAAAAACAAAACAAAACAAAAAAATGTGAAAACGACAGTTTTAAAATAAGTCATCAAGGGCAGAAGAGCCAGGTTTATGCTCAAAGAATGGAGTAGGCCCTGTTATAGAAATGAGCACCCTCTCTCCTTGGGCCGTGGACTGATCTGCTTGCTTGCACTCATGCTCCTCTGCATCTGCACTTACCCTTCTGTTTGCAGAAAAATTCTTGCTGAAAGAATCTAATGAGGACTCTCATTCATCAGATCTTTAATACCTCCTAGAATCCTTCCTTGACCATTCCTGTTCTCCAAAAAAATTCTTTAATATAATTTCCACTCTTTCCCTTCTCCTGCTGCTCTGTTTTTGTTTTAGGATCTATACCTTCCGTAGACTATATTTTCTTCTGCATCTTCGCTGTCTTCCACTTGACTGAAAGCTCCAGATTGACGGGATCCTTATCTTTCACACTGACCACTCAATGCCCAGCACCTGTCAAGATATTTGGCTTACAAAAAAATGTGTCACTACACTGGTAGGTGCATTTCTCTTTTGGAAGTATTGATTACAGTAGTTTTAGAAAGGTGTTAAATTTTTTCTTGAAATTAAATCTCATAGCCAAAAAACATGAACAAAAATAAGTAGCACTGTTTTCAGGTGGAGACCACCCAGCCTGATCAAACTATTTCCTTTGTTCCCTGCAGAATTCTGTGTTAACTGATGAAACCATAGGGCTCCACAAACAACTATTGAAAACCCTTTTCCCGTTTTGTTTCTGTGTAACTAGATGCTTCTAGGGCTAGTAGGAAAACAACAACAATAGAATTTATAAAATTCAGAGTCAGAAGATTTGAACACCATTTATAACTCTACTCCTCTGATACATGCATTTGACTTTTATGAATTATGAATAATAATTCATCAGGATGATAATAGGAACAACTAAAATAATATGCGGGACACCACTTAAACAGTAGAATACCCTTTGAATATCAGATTTCATTTTTCAGAATGACATTTTGGACATAAAAATGTGATCCACAAGTAAACTCATATTTCTCCCCAACTATGTTTCTTCTGTAGTGTCCTATATGAGTGATGACAACATTGTACACTCAGTCATGAGGTGAAAAACTTTGGCACTATTTGTGACACCATCAGCCAGCCTCACCCTTCCTTGTAAATCAATCACCAGGTCCTGAAATTAACTTCCATAATTTGTTTCCAATTCATCATTCTTGCTGACATCTCTCTAATTTATGATAACATATTTCAGTGAACTAATGCAATGCATACTTATTTGACTTTCCTGAATATTCCTTTATCCCAATTCCACCCCCTGTCAAATCTCTGGTCCATATAGCTACCAGCTTAACAAAATATAAATTAGTTAGGCCACTCCCATGCTTTAATCCCTTTTGTTTTTTTAACATGTATAGAAATCATTTGGAAGTAAACTGATTCTGACTTAGTAAGTTTGGAAGGAGTCTGAGGTTTTGTATTAGACAAGTTTCCATATGATTCCAATGCTGTTGCTCTGCATATGATAATACTTGGAGTTGAAAGGACTAGACAGATGACTCCCAACTGTACATGGGATCATAATAAAAGCCTCTCCATAACCACTCAAACAACCTGCTCCTTGCCTCCTTTACCAAATTTGTGTCACAATTTGCTGCTTTTGTCCTCAGTCTATATACTCTGGTGTTTCTTTGAGTTCCTTGAAAATATGACAAGCTTTGCATAAACTCTTTCATCTGTTTGGGGTACCCTATTTGCTACTCCAAACTCTCCTTTTACAAGATTTCTACTAGTGTTTTAAATTACTCTGCTTAACTCTCACTTCTGAAGCCTTCCTGGATTGTAAATATCACTCAGTTCTTTGTCTTTTTGTATTTATTATATCCTGTATTTCCTCCTCTTAGCATAGTCATGACTAAGTAATCAAATATATTATCAGAGAATTCCCAAATTCCAAACCAAGACATGAGGAGGCCAGATGAGGTACAGTCTTGAAGAGAGGTAGTTGTAAAAAATAAAAGATGGTACTGTTACCAATTATTATTATGTTTTTACCCCAAACTAGGTCATCAGGAATCAAATACATGTCTATGTAGATTTAAATTTGTTCAGGGCAGTTTCCTCTTTCTGGTTCACTACTGTATCCCCTTCATGTAGCACAAGAGGTATTGTATTTCCTGAACTAGCTGAATAGTTCAGATTCCATAAACAGCTATTTAATGTCATTATTTATGAATATTATCAGTTCTTGCAGAAGAAAAAATAGGTGCACCATATTTAGGGTTTTGAGGTCAGCTGTGTGCCCACATAGAAATGCTGATGGTTTTAGCTCATGTCTGGATGTAGAACTCTCTAAGTGTCAAACTCATCAGAGGAGAACAAAAGGATATACAGATTAGAAGGATGCCAGTTTTTTGCCTATGGAAATGAGCTGGTGCTTGGTGTAGAAATAAAGGCCAGGCTAAATGTAGATTGATGTGTATGAGGTAGGATAGGGGAACCTGGGGAATCTAGAAGTAAAACCTAAGCGAGAAGGCATTCACAGAGTAGCATCTCGTTTGTGCTCAGTTGCATGCAAGGCGGTCAAGATCATATGGTTGTGGAATGGAAGTTGCCATAGTTTTAGAGACCTAAGGAGCCAGGCATAGAGTGCAGGTCTCACTTATCCTTGGGTTGAAGGAGCGAGAAAGAGCAAATGCTCCAGGCTGAGTCATTGTCAGAGGAGAGATTTGCTCCGAAATGTCAATTCAGGCACTCAAGAGTTAGAGTCTGGGGCTGAGGTTGTGGCTCCGTGGTAGAGTGCTCCCCTTGCATTTGGAAGGCACTGGGTTTGATCCTCAGCAGCACATAAAAAAAAAATAAAGGTACTGTGAAAGAAAGTAAAAAAAGAGTTACCATCTTGAAGTGAGGTGTTGGGAAAATCAAAGATGGAATTGTGACCAATATTTGATCCCAAAATAGATCCTGTTTCCTCCTTGGAACTGTGGACCCAGTAACAAGATCAGGTGCCAATGGAGCAGCGAGGGAGACTTATTGTTGACCTAGAATAGTAGAAATGGGAGATATACTTGCAAATCAACCCCTCACCCTTGGGAGTCAGGAAGGGGAGGGGATAGGCTTATAAAGGAGAAAAAGGTTCATGTATTTTCTGGAAAAGGGCAGAGTTTTCTAGGAATTCAGGAATTCTCCTCTTTTTGCTTCTTTTGTGGCTCTTTTCAGTCATCCTCATGGAACTTGTCAGCCTTCCTAGTGCTGGGAGGGTGTGAGTGTCCCTCAGCATGCGGATGGAATGAGAGTGAAGATGGATGTTCTCAGATGTCAGCCACCTTAGATCCAGCTAATTTTGCTTCCCTTACTTGAAGATGGTCTTCTGGCCTTTAGGCATCCTGTCCTCAAAGATAAGCAATATTAGGTCTGGGTAAAATTCAGGTAGATCTGTATGAAGTACAAGATTAGGGTGGAAAAAGAGAACCACCATATGTTCAAGATTGGGCATTTGACATGAAGCCCCAGGATACTGTTGCCTCAGTCCGGCTGCAGCAAACTAACCTGGGGGGGGTGGGGGTGACAAACAACTTGTGTAGATTGATACAGCAGGAATAGGAGCCATTTATTGTAGAACAACAGAGGTATTTATACATTCCACACAGCTTATCTTAATTAGCATAAACTAGATACCGCAGTCAACCAATAAGGAACCTCCACACTTAAGGGTTCGCTTTGTTACTTCACAAACCACTCCCTCTGGCATTTTGCCAGGCGCCACACAGACTTGTTTACAGACTCTAACATACTGTAAGACCTGAGTGAGTTTTAATGGGTTTACCATATCTATTTGGCAACCTTGCTGTAGGTGTCATTGTTATGAATAGTGTAATATAGGCAAGACAAGGAGAGGCAGCAAGATCTGGGATAGTCACAGAGCAGCCACACTGAGGTGGCTGGAGCAGAGATGGTCACCCTATGCCATATCAGAACACTCTGTTTGCCTCAGTTGACCTACTTTGTTTACATATGTCTCTCAAAGGAGGACACTGGTATGATGACAAGTGTCAGTGTCCTGGAGAATACTTGGTAGGGTTTTGTAATAAGGCAAGTTGAACCTAGTAGCCCCCCCTCCTTTTTTTTTTTTTTTTTTTGCTTTCTTGATTTATTACCTTCCTCCTACTGGTTGCTTTTCCAAGTCTATTGAATCTCTCAAGCTTCCTAAACCAGTCTGTGCTTTGTAAGAATAAGCATAAATCAGAATCACCTTAGCAAACTCAGACTGCTATTTACAATTAGGTTTTCTGATTGACTATGCCTCAGTGGGGACCAATAATTTGTATTTCTATAACAGATCCCTACTAGATGCTGATGCTGCTGGCCCAGAGTTCCACTTTGAAAACAACTGCTTTAAATTTTCTTCCCTGCCATTCTATCCAAATTTATCATTCCCTAAGGCAAGAGGACCATTCCATTAGGATCAGATAATCCCCGAAATATGAAACACATTCACTAAAATCAAAGCTATTTAAGGGTATTTAAAATCAACAAAATTTAGTCCTCTGATAAAATGATATATGTAATATATAAATGACTGATATTCACAATGATTTCTCTGGCTTCATGGGTTTTTTGAAAAGTAAGAATTATGTGTTAAGTGCTAGATTTCTAATGAGAAGGACCTTAGGCAACATGGGATAATAAAGGGATAACTTGCTAAATCATGAGAAAAAAATTTCCTGGACACACCCAATTTGCTACTTTCTGTGAAGTCCACTTCTGAATCCACAAGCTCTACAAATCCTAAATCCTTTTTTATTATTATTATTTTTTAATTTTTCCATTTTATTTAAAGCAATTCTAATACAGGTGGTAGATTGGAAATCATGTGGCCAAGGAGAGAAACATGGGGAATGTGGGTATGCAAGTGTGTCTTATAAACTAGAAACTACTAGTTTCATATATTTTGTTCATCGCCAGCCAAAAATATTTCAGTGTCAGTTAAGATTTAACTTTCTTTAAATGTCTTCCCAAGTTTAAGCATATGGTATTGTTTGGAAGTGTCTGAAAGAACCATTTATTTTTTCAAGGATAATTGTTCAGCATGGCACCTGTTAAAAATATAAATTTGACTCTATGGCACTGTGATATTATTTTCTCTTACATCACAGGCATTCAATAAAAACACCTCAGACTGTTTCCATTTGCAGGGGATATATATATATTTTACTTGTGTCCTGTTTAGGCAATTTTAACATAATAGTAGAAGTGCTAATTGCTATAGTGACCTCAAAGGTTAAATCATACCTCAAATTCAGTGGTTTGATTCTGCATCTTTATCTAAGCCTTAGGTCAAATGGCCTAAAGCTGAATATGACAACAAACTGTGATTTTGCATTTTAGTCCATATTATGGGAGAAGGAATGGGGTCCATTGGGAGGAGAGCTATGGAAATATGCTCAAAAGCTGTCAGTAACATGTGCTCATGGACTGTTAAGAGATGCCTTGTATTTTTGAAAGTAAATGTGTTTTTAGAATTCAGAGAGTCTCAGTTTTCTTCTTCAAGAAGTGGTTTTAAGTATGTGAAATACTATAAAAATTAATGTTTTTCTCACATTTATTTTTCTTTTCTTTCTTTCTTTTTAAATCTGCCACATTTATTTTGTGTTTCCATTGCTCTTTAATCACAGATAGAAAAGAGATTAAGCCAAGATATCTCCAGCCATATTACAATGGACAGGGTAATTTCTTAAAATTTACCATTTTAATAGTTCAACCACAGTTAGTATTTGGAAAATAGAAAGGATATTCAAATTTCTGCCATGAATTCAAAGTATATTTTCTGCTATATATCACCTTTGAGAATATTTCCTGTAACATATTAGAAGTAAGGCACATTTGGAATTGTCATTGTCATTTAGTTCATTGTCATTTAGTATTATCCTGATATGTATGAACAAAAATGGGAAAACTGAGTATTTTATTCTATTTCACATTTACAATTTGATTACTGTGATAATGGATTTTCTCATCAGTTTGATTCTGCTCAGAGCACATTGGTATCTATTGCAGGAGACTTCTTCACATTGTTCTAGCAGTTTGCTCAACTGACAATGTGTTACACTTTACAATATTAATCTCCAATAATGAATAAGCTTAAGACTGCACACAAGGAACCTGTAGTCTTGGTAGATTTAATTGCAATAGAGAGTTTTCAGACACTGGAATTGAATCCATTTAACACCAAGCATAGAGAGTTTTTAGATCTATATGTTAAAAAGCCAAACCAAACTGAACAAAAAGGCCCCAATTCCTGAACTTTTCCTAAAAAGAAATTTACTTTTACAAAGTGACTTTTAGGTAATTGCTAATAACAGGTACTCCCTCGGCTACTCCCGTGTTTCAGTAATTCAAACTGAGATAGAAATTTGGGGATACAGAGAAAGACAGATACACTGAGTCTCAAAAGAGAAGCATTCATGAACGTTTGAAATGCAAAACAGAAAACATGTGAGCAACCCATACCAAGTCCTTCGTCCTCCTTTGACCCATGTCCTTATCAACAAAATGTCACATGATATGAGGGCGATACAGGAGCACGAATACAGGTAAAACTGGAGGAAAATCGTGTAACTCCACCCAGACTCTGCATCTAGTACATACCCTAGCTACTGTCCCTCTATAAATAGGAACACCCCAGTCCAAGGGGTTGCTGTCTCTCCCTGTATAGATGGCCTACATACTCACTTGAACATGGATTCCCTGCTTTAACCCACAAGCTTCTCACTTTCAAGATGACTGGCAAAATACATTTTTGATTTATTAAGTAAATCTGTCTCTGTGCCAAGGTCCCCACCTATCCCAAGTCGAGGTCTGGGGTCTCAGGAATTCCTCTCTTGACAATCCTGCCACTGTGGCTGCTTTGCCCAGACTCCTCTTCTCTGACCATCTGTTCTCTCTGGCCATGCCATTCTGACTAACCTGGTCCCTCCTGTTGGCCTCGCTTCCACACTTAGACCAGATAGGAGGACTAACTAAGCCTCTCCTTCAGGTGACGCAGCTTTCCTCCTTGTGCACATTTCTTTTTCAAACACACCCAGTTCCTCTGAGGGAACCAGGCCTCCCTGACTAAGTCAACACTTCTCATCTTCAAAGCAGCTATTCCTATTTCTCAAACTCTACCCTTATCCTTTATGACATTCATATTCATCTCATCTATTCCTGTGCACATCTCACCTTCTCTTTGAATGCCTTAACACCAGAGCTGGCCAGCTCTTCACCCATGGATTCCCATTTCCTCCATTTCCTCACGATTCTTCCTCACTCTGTTTACTTCAGGGGAGTACAATTGGAGCACTTGCTCTTCCTTCTTGTTTGTGTTTCTTACTTCATCCCATCAGGTCCCAGTACTTTTCCCCTTTTTTTTTTCAAAACTATGCTTACTCTGTCACCCCAAATTAAAATAAAATAAAATAAACCAATTAGGGTTGAAAACAATATTTCCACCTAAAATAATACGTGGATTCACCAAATGTAACTCATTCGCCTCAACACATCAGATGTGGAATACCAATAAAAACTTAACTATAGTATATGATATAGTTATTTAAGAATAAGAATAATTATAATAATTATGATTTTAATAATTATAATAATTGTGATTTTAATGAATCATTAATTAATATAATAATATAATAAATATTGGATTAAAATCTCTAGCTTATTTAAATGCATCTGTGTCCAGTTTGTTGAAATATTCTCAGAATTGACAACTTGGGACTTAATAGGTTAAAAAGTCAAATATAAAGTGATGGAATTCCAGTGGGCGATCTTCCTCTCTTAGATTCCTCTTTTCCACAGGCATTTGCACTGAAGGCAAAAAAGAGAAAAAATAACCAGGAAGTCAGTCATTTAGGCTGTGGCTCAGTGTCAGCCTGCTGTCTGTTTTTATACAGCCTTTGAGCAAAGAATGGTTTTAACATTTTTAAATGAATTGGAAAAAATAAAAAGGTTATTTCTTGAAGTGTGAAAAGTGAATTAAAATAAAGTGTCAATGTCTGTAAATGGAGATGTCCTGAAATATCTTTTGTTTCTCTTTGACTTAACTACAGTGGAGCTGAATGGTTACAATAGACACTCTGTGACCTGCAAACCTAAAGACATTTACAGTCTGTCCTTTAGAGAAAAATATTTTCAGATACTAATGTAGAATACACGTTCTCTGTTGATCATTACTAGAAATCATGATGCAGTTTGAAATAGACAATAAAATACAACTATATTCAATATTTTAAAAAATATTTTTTGAGAAAAATTAATATATTCTAGTACATGTAGACATTATGTCACCAAAGATTTAAGAACTGTCTAAGGGGGAAATGCTTAAAGTTCTGGAAAACATATATATTTTAATTCAGAGAAGAAAGCATCAATATTTCAATTTTACTGCAGAGTATTTTAGTCCAGTTCACTAAACACCAGTATTCTGAAGGAACATTATTTCAAAAATTCTCAACCAGGGGTTTCTGGTTTTGCCCTTCAACTTGTTTTCTTGATTCACCTCCAATATGAGTCAAAGAAAGATCCCAGCTCATTTCACCTATCAACGGCTTCCTGCCTGAGACTCAGAACATTTAGACTCTACGTTAACCCTCATCCTCTTGAGTCATTATTTGATAAATTAATCTTAAAAATAAGACCAAAATGGAATATGTTTTAGATTTTAATCTATTTAACTTGTTTAGAAAATTTTCATTGGGATTCTATTTAAGGTGATCCTTGAAGAATAGGAATCATTTCAACAGTTGGAAATTAAAATTTAAATATTATTTCAGATACATGATACAGTTTGAACAAAAACCCAAATGTGGCATGTGTGTGTTATATATGATAAATATATGTATTCTGAAATGATTAGAGGAAATGGTGCATTCATAAAAGTTTACTTTGAAAATGTAGGTTGAAATTAAAATGTGAACTGTTTTATATGTTCAAGGAGAACCTCTCAGTAGTTGAGGAAGTAGAGAAAAGTGATCATGCCTGTGTTTTGGCATTACAATCTGTAAAATGACATGCATGTATCCAAGGCTTGGACAGTGCAACCCACTGGGAAATGGAAGAAAATGTTAGAACTTCATTTTACATTTATTTTTAACCTGTGGTATTAAAATAATCATCTTTTTAATGGTGAATATACAAGTTAATCAGGCAAAGCCGTTAGATTTGTGGGAAATATTGTCCATGTCATATTTGATCAGTAAACCATCCATAGTGATATGCGGAGATTTCACCAAGGTAGTAAACCTCTCACTGCTTCTGGCTTTCAGTTCTTGGTCACCTATTGTCATTCATGTCTCCCCAGATAGTGGATGCATTCATTATGTTACCCAGTTTTAACTAAGTGTAACCACAACATAAATGAATACTGTAGCAAGAAAATGGTGCAGATCATTCTAATAACACAAGCACAAACAAACAATAAGAAAAAACAGCAATACCAGTATTTCTATTGCAAATTTTTTGTCCTCATTATGTTGGAGACCATGATTATTGTTACATCAATGTTATAATTATAGTTATGGTCACCAACGTAATGAGGACAAACAATTATGATTAATCTGTCTAAAGTTGGTCAAAATGCATTATTAAGAAGAAAATATGTTATATACATAAATGCCCAACAATGGTAATATAAATCAGTAACCATGTTTAGGAGACAGCTAAAGGTATTATTTTATCTTCATCTCATTGTTCCAATACATCTATTGTGCTATATTGTTTTATCGTGTTAAGATTCTTTAGCCCAGTAGTTCAATATACACAATGTTATAATTAAATAATACTATGTATGTTTGGGGCTGTCATCATACACATTTTAGTGTTAGGTATGAGCAATAAGCAAACTTTTGAATGTTATGATTCAGAAATAAGATACTATTGATAAGCAATCTAAAATAAATGGAGCAGAGGGAGGGTGGCTCCACTGCCCAGGGCATGGCCTGGGGTCATGGCTATTACTAAAGGAAAGGGAGTGGCACTCACTGTAAGTACTTGGGGATGCAGACACACATACAAGGCCACTGAGTCAGGCCTGGTAGTCAGATTTAGGAGCATGATTAAGCTCCTTTCTGTCTTTACTTTTAGTAGAGAATTATTTAAAAATTGGGTGTTTATTTTTATAGTGAATATCTTGATGGAATCTAATTGATCCCTCCCAAGTGAAAAGCTAACAGTAGAAAGTAATTGACATGTATTTTAGTAGCAATCTCTCCATGAAGAATAGAACTGATGTTTTCTGTCTTTTATTTCTCACTTGTCCATTGTTTAAGAAATTTTAAATTTTGAGACGCATAATATACACTTTTGAAGGATATCACTTCATGTTTAATAAGACTCCCACTCTGATCTCTATTTAAAAACCTGCAAGTCCTAAGACAATGGCTCTAAAAGCAATTTTTTATGTATTCATAAATTGTATTGATATGGAATTGAATTTATTATTATAGCATGTATTGGATGACTGGAATATTTAATGCTTAAATACAAAACTAAATAAAAATGTGATTCCCTTATTTATATTAGCTGTGTATTTTTCATGATTAAGTATTATTTTTGTGTATAACTATATGAATTCTAAAATGACATTTTAGAGAAATCTTTATTTCAAAAAATTCTGTGCACAGAGTGCCTTTGTCTTTAGGAAAGCAGTGACTATAATTGTTGTGGCAGTGGGAGAGCCCATCAGTGTTATATTTTGTATGCTACCAATTAATATCATTGACCATGCATTCAGTGGCTACTCACTTCCTTTCCTTAGCTTCAGACTTGAGAGCCTGTGAGTAGAGTAGCTGATGCTATTTCTCTCTTTATTTCATGTGCAGAGATGCTTAGCATCAAAATGTGTGACTCCTTTATCTTATCTGATAAATATTAGGTACCATGTGTACTTCTGTACTCAGCCCTAGGCTTCCTGATGTATTTTATTTTTTCCTTGAGTTTATTTGTTACAGTTATTATTATAAATCAACTAAAAATAATTGTGCATATATTTTATATAAAATGTCTTAAGGTAAAATTTGTACCTTCAGACATGCAAATATACATGAGAAATTCCTGGGATATTTTTATGTCTTGTAAATGATATTATGGCATATACTGACCTTCTGTAGGAAATACACAAGCAATGGATGCAAACCCCATTGCAAATTAAAAAAAAAAAAGAAAACTATGGAAGTTTATTTTTTTAACTTTTTATAAGCAAAAAAGATGTTTCCCTCCTAATAAAAGAAACATATAATTGTAGAAAAATTTGGGGGAGAGAAATCTTTTAGAAAAAAGATTGCCCAGTGATATGCTGATGTAACACTTTTTGTTCATTTGTGTGTGTGTGTGTGTGTGTGTGTGTATGTTTAATTCAAAAACACCTGTAAATCTGAATGTGATGTTTTTCAGAGTTTAAGATAGTCTTACTATAATTTCAGTTTTCTCACTCACAAATAATTCTTCAGCATGGGTTTAGCAAGTTACACTCCTCATCATGTTTCCCAGAGTATTTAACTTAGTTTTTGTTAACCTTTAAAATTTTAAGTTAAAGCACAATACAACCTCCATATATAATTGTTAAGAAATCCAGGAGTGAATCTTGGTAATAGCCTAGGAGCTGTGTTGAATGACCAATTAGCATTATGAGGTATATGTTAGGTATATTTAATTGAACATAGAAAATTTAAAATAAAACACGGAGATCACTGTATGTCTACATCTACTTTTATTCAGGTGCTTGAACATATAACTTATTTTACTTTAAAAATACAACTTGAATATAAACAGTTTGTATAGTTGTTTATTTAAAGTATATGTTAGAAAAAGAGATTTACCCTCTTCCATAAAATTTTGAATTTCAAAATTTCCCTTAATACATTTGTAACAAATTTTGTTTATATTTCAACATGAAATATTTTAAATTAAATCACAGTTCAATTTTCTTATAGGCTCTAAAAATTATTTAATCTTTTGCCTAATATATATTTGTTTTGAAACTCTACCTCATAATCTTCTAAATCAGTTCATTTATCTTCAGTCTCTGTATTGTGTTAAAAATGATTAATTAGGGCTTTTATATATTGAATAGCTGTGGTACTTTCTGTTTTATTATTTACAATCTGAGGTGTACATGAGTGAGATATCTCTAATGGAAGTCAGTATGAACCATTTTCATTCATGAGCTTAAGATGCCTTATTTTCAACTAAGCAGTAATTTAATATTGGTGGAGATCCCAAAGAGAGTTAGGTACTAATAACCTGGATAAACATATTGTCATACAGAGGAATCACTGATACATAGTGCAGGTACTCAGCAAGTTTTACTGGGAAAAACTTACAAGTAGTAAAAAAGAACATATGAATCATCTTCATTCCAGACCTAGAGAGTCTGTTATACACTGTGGCCAAAATGACAGTAGAGAGGGTCCCTGCTTATGAGATGGCTGTTTAAATTAGTTTTGTGTCACGTCAAGAAAAGGGGTTTCTTTTGCTCCAAGTTTTAGAGATTCCATTGCAATGAGCCTGAGAAGAGTGGCAGAAGGATGTGTTGGAAGAAAGCAGAAAATCATTCATCATGTTTCCCAAAGTATTTAACTTAGTTTTTGTTAACCTTTAAAATTTTAAATTTTAAAGTGCATAGCACCCAGGAAGAAAGCTCTGCTCCAGAAGGACAAGATATAAATCCTAAAGGCACACCCCCAGTGACCTACTTTCTCCAGCCACATCCTAACTGCCTACAGTTAAGAGCCAGTTAATCTCTATTAGTGGGTTAATCCATTGATTTGATTGCAACTCTGCTAATGTAATCATTTCACCTCTGTAAATTCTGGCATTGTTTCACACAATGGAAACACTCACATCTAAACCATAAGAATGTTTTTACACATTCATAGAACAGGGTCAATGGAATCTTCCTGGTAAGAGAAAATGTCTTGGTGAGAGGGGACAGCCTTTGGAAACTGAAGGCTGGCATCATCCTGTTCTGTTGAGATAATTCAGATTTCCTGTGCCAGTGCTTGGCTAAGACAATTAAAATTAAAAGGAATAAACTTCAACAGCTATTGGATTTGTCTCTCATCTTCTGGTAATGTGGCAGTCTGCTTTATTTTCTTAATAAAAGTATTTATTTATCATTAAAGAGGATAAAATTATGTTAATACTCTGAGTAAGCATGTTTTATAAAGAGAAATATTAGCTGATATTTCCTTTATACCCATTCATGGTGAGATTTTTCTAAGCAAATCAAGGCTTCAAACTGGATAATTTAAACAACTTGGACATCTCCTTAAGATGTATGATTTTAATTTTGTAAAATCTTTAAACATAGTTTTAAAAAGTGGAAGAAAATACATGTATTACAGTATTTAGTAAAATCATTGTTGTCTGCCCTACCAAAGTGCTTGGGAATTGGCACACTGGATGTCTAGTGGCTTTTCCCCTCACTGTAGTTGAAGAAACACATTTTCTTTATCTTGGTTACCTAAGGACTTTCTTCAAGTTGTCATACTTGTGTGAGCTTCTGCCATTGGAGAATGATACAAAGAAGGAAGGCTAATGTTAGCCAAGACACACTTTCTACTGTCAACATGTCTAAGTCTTATGGGTGACTTCTAAGTGTGTAGGATACTCTTTAGCCATGTCCAATCTGGCCAGCTCAGAATAAGTTCAGGTGGCCACCTCGCTAAGCCCCTCATACTTCTGATATGTTGGCCTTCTTCACACAAGAACCATTCTACTAACAGGACCCTATTAAAGAACCATTCTACTAACAGGACCCTATTAAACTCTGCCATCTGAACATTCAAGAACCATTCTACTAACAGGACCCTATTAAACTTCAAGAACCATTCTACTAACAGGACCCTATTAAACTCTGCCATCTGAACATCCATAATTAGATCAGCATAGTCTTTTTTGGGGGGCTACATTGTGTATACAACACTCAGAGATTAGAAACTCATCATTACTGTTATATATGTTATTATGATTTTAGTAACCAGACTGATTTTTCTTCTAGGTTAGTTTTCCATAGAAAAAGTTCTAATCTTAAATCAGGACCATTTCTGAGAATTTGGGATTTTATCTTTTTTTCCTACCAAACACTCATGGAACTCTTCATATTCCTGTTGCTTCATTATTGGATGGGAATTGCTTTAAATCAGCAATTTTGGCATTAGGCAAACGTTCCCAGCACGTTAAGCACTAAAAATTCTTTATTAGTACCTTCTCTTTAGTCAGGCATAAAAATTAAAGCTCCGTACCCCCAGTCTGAATGCAATGTCTTCTTATATGTGAACTCTAACCATCTACTCCAGATGATATAGGAATTGAAATATTTTTTCTCCTTATGTGGGGTTTATCATTTATACTTTTATTATGTATTGAGCAAACAATAAAAATTTCAGTGAGCTTGCCATACCCTCTTATGCTAGTATCACTAAGTTCTCCAAATGTTGCTGACACTTTTACCTTCTGTCATTACCAGGAAGGTTAGAGGACGGGCCCCAAAGCAGAGTGAAAAGAGCCCTTCCATTCATACAAGGAGTGTCTGTTTTCTGTCTTGCACAGCTTAGAACAAATCAAGGAGAGCACATGCTCACCAAGTGAAACCGATGAGAAAATGCTGATTGGATGGGCCAACTGAACCATAGTGCAATGGTCCTGAAAGTTTTCAGAGGAGATAGGAAAAGACATCCTTAGGAGACCACATGGCATGCATGTGGTGTAGGCTCTACAGGAATGCAGACAGAACTTGCAAAGTATGAATAAAGTGAATAGTACCTGCTCTACACCACCACCATTGAGACCAGTAGTACTGTGTTGGGAATATTTCCAAGTGGTAGGCAACACGTGAGCCCATACACAGGTACAAGCAAGTTCTCATGTTTTGATAAACCATCAGTAACCAAGATATCTCTGTTAAACCTCTTTGTGACATGAATGAAAGTCACCTCAAATCAGCATTGTGTCAACATTCTGGTGACCCAATCTCACATATTCTCACATAGTAACAGAAATACCATGCAAGTCTTTGGAAATGATTCACTTGCCAGGCTGCTCTCCTAAAACTAGGACCAGCCATGAGATCTTGCAAAGACTGGTCAAGTTCTGAATTTAATTTGCATACCTCGTTCACCTCACATGGATGGGTTTAGTAACATGCCCCAAAGTGGAGAAGTAGAGTAAAGGTCCAGAGTCGAGACTCAGACCCTTCATTTCCTTATCTCCTCCCCACTCCAAACTACTTAGAGCTGCTTCCCACGTTCTTCAAGGTATGAGAGGTGAACTTCTGTAAAAACAAAATTAAAGTCTCCCAGAACACAGACATTCATATACCCCGTAAGTCTCACTGGAGAATAGTGTACTATTGCGCTCTTCCAAAGCTGAAAAGCCCCTGTTATAAGATTTCCAGGTATCAAAGTTTGGAGGATTCCACCAAAAAATGTCCTTGTCCCCACTGTGAAGCCCTGCAGATAAACAAGGCTGGCTCCACATGCAGAGAGCTTTACCTATTATGCTCTTCCTCACTTCTAAATATGAATAAGCAGCACATTATTAAAATTAAATATGAAAATTAAATTAAAATTAATGTGAAAAACCTTGTATTTAAAAAACAACAAAACAAATTCAAATGATATTGAGGGGGGTGACAAACGAAGGGAAAATCAAGTATTTATCATCCAGGGTACTCGGTTAACTCAGAAAAACACACAAAATATTGAATATGGTTACAATATTGAATATTTAAAAATAAAATAAGAAAGCCTTGAGTATGATGAAACATGCCTCTAATCCCAGCAATTGGGTTGGAAGCAGGAGGATTACAAATTGGAGGCTAGTCTGGGTAACTTAGCAAGATCCTGTCTCAAAATTAGTTTTAAAAGGGCAGGGCATGTAACTCAGTGCTAGAATGCCCCTGAGTTCAATCCCCAATACTACAAAGAAGAAGAAGGAGAAGGAGAGGACAAGGAGGAGAGAATGAGGAGAGGGAGTGAAGGGTGAAGATGTATGAATGAAGAGGAGGAATAAATAGCAATGTAAGCATACTATTTATTTTTTATTCATTTATTTTTTTGGTCAATGCTGGGGACTGACCCATAGACTAGACAAGTGTACCACCTCTGAGCTATTCCTGAGACCAGCATATTATTTTAAAGGATGGCAATATTAACAAAAGGTAAAATAGTTTGTTTAAAAAAGTGGTAGTTACTATAATAATATTAGGAAACAAGGTGATTTTATTATGTACTCTTTTCTAATATCATTATAGTAACTACCACCCTATTACTTGTGAGTTATACAAACAAGTTGGCAAATTACAATCTAGCAAAAAGTAACCTTCTATCTGTGGTTTTTTTCTCTCAAATATATGTGGTGGATTAATGGATCATAACCTTGACTCTTGGCATTTTTGACCCTAAGCATTCTTTAGCTGCCCAACGAATTTATAAATGGGCTGGTACCTTTAGTCTGAGTAAAGACAGAAGAAAGAAACAGCACCCATCTGTATCTTTGACATCATTTAATGCCAACTTATGGAACCCTATGTACCACTTGCATTTTATCCCTGAGTTACATTTCTTCAACTACTAGTAATTAATGTAATTTTTAATAAGAGTTTAAGCAAAAAATACAAAATCATAAGAAGCACTTGAAGTAATTAAATTGTTTTTTTTTTTATTGCAAATTTTCTTTGAAACCTTCCCAATTATCATCTTAATTGACAATATAGTCAGGACTCAATGCGGAGTTGCTGTTAATTTTTAATGCTACTTATGTTGTTTAATACAGTGTATAATTTGGCACTTAATCTTTTAGTGGAGCTAAGCTTTGCTATCCTCTGCATTTATCCATTCAAAACTAATATTTTAATCAATTAACACCTTTTTACCACTACTCTCCCCACATTTCATTATAGAATGCATATAGCATCTCAGATTGTTCACATTTCAGAATCTTTTGATATAGAAGTTCACTTTGATAAAGATGAAATCATTAGATGCATAACACAATTTTCTCTCAGGCTTAAAAGTTATAAATTAGTATAGCTAGAAATAACAACTTCTAAGCTTATTTTCAGCTATGGAATTTTTCTGTTAATTAAGAAATGTTACTGACATCCTACTCCTCTAAATAACTCCTCTAAATAAAGAGTATAACCTTTAAGAAAAAAGTATTATTAGATATTATAGTGATTCTCTTAATTTCTTGGGAAAGTTTTTGTCTATCTGCTGCAGATTTCTTGTGATTTTGACCTTGAGTTAAGAAAGTATTTTTGTTTTAAAGCTTAGCTTATTAAGACCAGCAAATGATTACAAATGGATGTGTAACTCTCATTCCCTTAGGAACATGTGGGTCCCTGTATAGTCTAGATTTCAAATGTTGATCTAGAATCATAATTAGGGTATAGCTGCAGTTTCATGAATATTCAGTCACTCCATAAAAAGAATTAATTTGAACTGTAGATCAGTTACATGAAATTTGATAAACTCCTTTAGCAAGTATGATATTTTCAGGGAATAAATTCAGGTAGGAGAGAAATGTCATTTCCTATAATTTTTTCTTTAATTAAAATTGTCATTTTATGTGACAGCAGAAAATTTAGTGTAATCCAATTTCCACTTTTCCTCACTTGTTGTAGATTTAAACTCAATCATATTCAGTTTTCATCTTTTCTACACACTCTGTTCCCTGGAACAGCATCAGAGTCTCAGGGCAGGTGGCATCAGAAGGTTCCTGCGATTTGTACATTGCTCTAGCTAGGACCATAGCCCCAGAACAACCTTTACTTCTGTGATGTCATTTTCCCATCTTTGCCTTGTCTTGTCTCATTATGATAAGTTAACATCTGCTGCTGAGAAGTGCCTATTCTACTTGGTCACCAGTTCTGCTGTTCAGTTCAATTCACTCTAAAATTGAATGTGGAATTTCCTCATTCCAAATTAACATCTATTGGGGTTAATATAAGGTTTCCTGCTATTTGCTGCCACACAGGAAAAAACAATGGCAGCTCCCTGTGACATACTGGGTTCTCAGATATGTTGCAGAAGTCCCTCTTGGACTTTTAGAGGGGCATTGTGCTCTTTTCTTTCATAACTTGAATACAAAGGAAACTCTGTGAGTTGTGTACCAGCTAAAAAGTGAAGCACAGCTCTTCTCTGCTCGTAAATTTTCTAACCTGTCTGAGAGCTTCATCCCATCTAACACTGATGTCCTGTGGACTACAGAGATTCTGGTCAATGTTTAATACTCTTGTGTTCTACTCTACTTCCACTCTCTCTAGGTCATAGGAGAGTTTTTTTTTTTTTTTTTTTTTTTGGTTTAGGTAGAGGATGACAGTGCCAAGCACCATCAATAACCAGGTTAACCAATAATAAAAAATAAATCTGCCAAACTCTCCCCATAGCACACAGTCACATTTATGTAAAAAAAAAAATGTGCTTAGGATGAATATTTGGGGATGTGTTACACTATGATTGAGTGTTTTGATTGGAAATTGCTCCATAGACTGTCATTGGATGGAAATTATGATTTGAAAATGAGCATAATGCATTCATATAAAGTCAATAACCGAATAATCCCATCAATCAAAATGCATATGGACATCAAATGTCATAAAAAAATGAGTTAGGGAAAGTGAAGAAATAGAGGTGAGGAAGAAAGGAATATTGGAATCATAACTCATTTTATTTAAGACTTTATCTCTTCAGGCATTTTAACTGATGGTCACACCATCCACGGACTCTTTCCACTCTCCTGATCAGTCCTACCACTCCATACCCTTGACTTACACTGTCTGCCTTCTGCCTTTTCAAAGCTTTACACAAGTGCTTGGCCTGTAGGTATCCGTTAATATCTATCAGTTTGATACGGTACAAGTGACTTCAACTATTTAATTTTTTAAAATTTAAAACACAGTTTGCAAGTTTTAGAAACAGATTGCTCAGGTGTTTCAGGTGAAAAACATGGGCTGCGTCCTTTTAAATGAAGCACAACCTCTGAAGCATGCTTTGGAGGAGAGAGGGAAAATCAGAAGTGCAGACATGACTAAGACGAAGATAGTTCATAGATCAAAGTTAAGAGCCAGAAAGCAGGTTCAAGAAGGTCATCATTGAAAGTGAGGGTCAGTTGTTCAGGGGCTGTCTGTATCTGTTCTGTCTTCTGGGCATGCAGAGGTCCCTGGGTAGGCTTCATTGAGACCCTCTAATATGGTGATTAAGAATCCTTCAAGTGCTTATTCTGGGGTTGGCCAGTCAAGGATACAAATCCTCCTTTGCCTGTAGGACTTTGTAAACTTAATTAAGTTGTTTTAATTTCTTAATAGGCAGAATTTAATAGGAATACTAATAGGACTTACGTTGTAGAACTCACAGTGGAACTCTTTAGGAAAATCAGAATAGAAATTTTTTCTTCTGTCTCTCTCCTGGGTTACTTTGTCCATTCTGTAGAGACACCATAAAAATGGGTAAGTCAGTCTCTGCTCACTGATTGTGATTTCTCCCTCAGGCTACTCATTTAGATTTATAAATATAGAAGACGTTACAAAGCTCATAGAACCCATGCTCAGGGATCCATAGGTACACATGCTCCTCCAAAAGCCCTGGGAGGGGCTTCAGTAATGTGTCTATGTGACCATGCTTTGATTCACTTTTGAAAACTGTACTAGACTTTGTAATGTATTTCATAATGGCTCCATCCTTCAACAACTGCTGTGTTTGAGAATCCACACAATTTGGATCTTCCCCAGCTCCAAATTGGATTTTTTTTTTGTGTGTGTTCAGGTTGTTTTACTATTAAAGACAGCTCTCCAGGTCAAGATCATGAACAACCACAGCTACTCTTATTTCAAGAGCTCCACATCTAGTCCAAGTTCCTCAAATACAATCTGACACTGGTTCATCATTTTCTTCTAACTCAGAGGGAAATAAACATCATCTTCTTTGATCAGTACCTTCTCTCCAAACCTATTTTTTGAGCCCATGAATTAGTAATGATGTTCCTAAGGCTTTTACATCTCCCTAGGTAGCGGGAAAAGGACTCATACTCATCATCAGTTTTCTCCAGAGAATTTCCAAATTTCTCTGACTCTCTCCTACATTTTGTATATTCTGAAGGTGGATGCCAACTAAAGGTCATATAACCAGTTCTTGGACATTACTTTTGGAAGTCCTGTCTTTGACAAAGAGCATATCCCATTGGAAAGTGGGGGTACTTATATAGCCTTAGTGTTTTGGATAAACTGAGGTTGCTAACATCTTAGCATCTGTACAAAGTTTGAGAGTACATAGAAAACAGTTAGAATTCAACAAATATTTTTTGTTACTATCAGAATCATGCCATAACTAGCCATCAGTGTACACCAGTTCTGCTTATTATTGTTCATGCTATTGACAGTTTTGAAGGTTGTTGGTCAGTGCTTTTGCAGAATCTCCCTCCTTTGAGTTAGTCAAAACTCAATCTTTCTGCCATTTTCTTTTAGAAGTTTTATAAGTTTTGCGTATTATACTTTAGCCTCTGATACTCTTTGAGATGATATTGGTGAGAAGTTTATGGACTAGGTCTTTGTTCCTATTTTCCACCTAAGTATGACCAAATTTTCTAGCTCTACTGAAAGTTTAATCTTTCTGTATGAACATCCCTTTGCTTCTAAGAGAAATTTCAGGTGACTTTAGATATATGGGTATATTTCTAGGTAATCTCTTCTTTTTCATTGATCTCTATTTCTTTCCAACATCAAGCTGTCTTACTAACATTGTAGGAAGTTTTGAAACTGAATGGAATGATTATTCCAGCTTTCCTCTTCTGTGCTATTTTGTACATTTTCCATTGTTTGATTTTCCACACAGTTTGCTGATGATGGCAATAGCTTCATGAAATTTTTACTGGAATTGCAATGAACCTATTGACAAGTGGTTAAGAACTGGCAATACTAAAACATTCAATTCATGAACATGGGATGTCTTTATTTTATTTACCTCTTTTTTTCTTTCTTTTTTTAAATTTATAAATGATAGTAAAATGCATTACAATTCTTATTACATATACAGCACAATTTTTCATATCTTTGGTTGTATACAAAGCATATCCATACCAATTCATGTCTTCATACCTGTACTTTGGATAATAATGATCATCACATTCTACCTCATTTTTTAATTTCTTTCATCAGTATTTATTATTTTCTTGTGCACAGATACTGTGCTTGCTTTTCAATCTTTATATATAAATATTTCAATTTGGGGGCTGGGGATGTGGCTCAAGTGATAGCGTGCTTGCCTGGTATGCGTGCAGCCCGGGTTCGATTCTCAGCACCATGTACAAGCAAAGGTGTTGTGTCCGCCGATAACTAAAAAATAAATATTAAAAAATTCTCTCTCTCTCTCTCTCTCTCTCTCTCTCTCTCTCTCTCTCTCCTTTCTCATTCTCTCTTTAAAAAAACAATTTGGTAGGGGATTTTTATCAATTGAAATTTTTACTCATTCATTACTAGTATATAAATACACATGGGAAACTTTTATATTGTAAAAGTATAAGACTTTTATATTGATCTTTTACCCTATGACTTAACTATATAATCTTATTAATTTGAAGAGTCTCATTGATATTTTTGGATTTTCTACCTAGCCAATCATATTCTCAACAAATAATAAAAATTTTCTTTCTTTCCAATAAATGTACCCATTCGCTTTTGCTTCTTGTCTTATTGCAGTTTCTAGGGCTTCCAATATTGCACTGAGTAGGACTGGTGATATAGTACATCTTGCTTTGTTTCTAGACTGAGGAGGAAAACATGTAGTTTTCCACCATTAATTATCATCAACCTACAATAAAATCGTTGGACCCTGAGTCTCTAATGAGATTCCCTGAGTATCAGCACTTTAAGTGTGTTGTTGTGGGTGCATTGCTAGGTTGAATTAAGCACACACTCTGTGACACCTAACTTCTGCCAGAAGAGAGGACTCATGGAAACTTTCACCTGATTTTAAGAGACTCCACACCGGGGTCTCATCTCTTTGATGATTATAGTAGGTATAATTGTACTGAAATAAATAATAGCCATAAGTATGGTCATATGTTGAGTCCTGTGAGATTCCTAGCATATCATTAAACTTGAGGAATAACATGGGGCGCCCAATATTTCTATTTTCTATAAGAGGGTTTGAAAAGATAGTATTATTACTAGCTTTAATAATAATAATAATAATAATAATGTTATTAGCCTAGTTCTTTCTTTTTTAGAATATTAATAATTATTAATTCATTTTTTAAAGATTATTATCAGTCACAGGGGTACACGTCTGTAATCCTGGAGTCTCAGGAGCGTGAGGCAGGAGGATCATAATTTCAAAGTCGACCTCAGCAATTTAGTAAGCCCCTGTCTCAAAATGAAAAAAAAAAAAAAAAGAAAGAAAAGATAAAAAGGGCTGGAAATGTTGCTCTGTGTGTAAGAACTTTTGGTTTCAATCCCTGGTACTCTTCTCCAAAAAGATTATCAATTTCTCCTTTTGTGAATTTTGGCAGTTTGTATCTTCCCCCAATTTTTTGCTATTTTATCAATTGATTCATTGACCATTTCAGTGCTGAAAATTTAATTCCAATCTTCTATCACCAAGTCTCATTTCAAGCCCTATTTTTTATTTTGATCAACACATATTAAATGTTGGGTCTGTATATCTAGGATGAACACACATGTCTGTCTCTTCCCCTTCCTTTTCTTCCTTCTCTTCCTTCTTCCTCTTTATTTTCCGTTTATCCTTTTTCTCCTTTTCTTCCTCCTCTTTTCTTTTTCACTAATTTTTTCTTTGAATTCAATTTGAGTGATTTTTATGTATCTACTTAATTTTTCTGACTTTTTATGTTTTTTAAAAATTATTTCTTGAATTGCTCTCATGGTACCACCTTTCAAAGTCATCTACTAATGCATGTGCTAGTTCAGAGTTGCCGCAGTCTCTGGCTGGGCACAAATCACGAGTCTCCACACAGCTTGTAGATTCAAACAGCAATTCTTTATTCCCGAACTCACACAGGCCATCTACAAACACGTTCTGGGGGAATCCACGTTCTCTGCCCAAAATCACACTCTGTCCAAATCCACACTCTGCCCAAATCCACTCTCTGCCCAATTCCACCAGTCCTGGGCTTCTGTCTCGCAAAATATACTGTCTGACCCTAAGAACTCAAGAGGAACTCAGCAGCAGGATACGCCCTATTCTAAAGGGGGAACACCCTAATCTCCTATTATGCTAAACTGCCCTATTCTAAAGGGGGAACACCCTAATCTCCTACTATGCTAAACCGCCCTATTCTAAAGGGGGAACACCCTAAACACGGATCCGCCCTGGTCCTTGAGCAAGGTCACCTTTCAGAAGTCCTTCCACTAGACAGCATGGGAGTAGCTGGGAAGGAAATTGTCATACCTACTTGGCTGATGGCTCCCAGCACAGAGGCTAGTTTGCAATAACATATCTGTCTTTTGTTTTTAATTTCATTTTTTAAAAACTTGTTTTAATTAGTTATACAGGATAGCAGAGTGCATTTTGATTTGTTGTACACAAATGTAGCACAAATCTTCATTTCTCCTGTTATACACAATGTAGAGTCTCACCACATGTGCAGTTACACATGTACCTAGGATAATAATGTTCATCTCATTCCACCATCATTTCCAACCCCCATGCCCACTCCCCTTCCCTCCCTCCTCTTTGCCCAATCAAAGTTTCTCCATTTTCCCCATGCCTGTCCCATCCCCTACCCCATTATGGATCAGCATCCACTTATCAGAGAGAACATAAAGACTTTTGTTTTCGGAACTGACTTACTTTGCTTAACATGATATTCTCCAATTCCCTCCATTTACCTGCAAAGGCCATAATTTTATTCTTTTTTAATTCTGAATAATATATTCCATTATATATATATATATATATATATATATATATATATATATATATATCACAGTTTCTTTATCCAATCATCTTTTGAAAGGCATCTAGTTTGTTTCCACAGTTTAGCTATTATGAATTGAGCTGCTATGAACATTGATGTGACTGTGTCACTATAATATGCTAATTTTAAGTCCTTTGGGTATATACCGAGGAGTAAGATAACGGGGTCAAACGGTGATTTCATTCCAAGTTTTCTAAGGAATATCCATATTGGTTGTACCAATTTGCAGTCCACCAGTAGTGTCTAATAGTACCTTTTTTTCCACATCCTCTCAAACACTTAGTATTGCTTGTATTCTTGATAATTTCCATTCTGACTAGAGTGAGATGAAATCTTAGAGTAGTTTTAATTTGCATTTCCCTAATTACTAGAGAACTTGAACTTTTTTCATATATTTGTTGATTGATTGTATAGCTTCTTCTGAGATGTGTCTGTTCAATTCCTTAGCCCATGTATTGATCAGGATATATATATATATATATATATATATATATATATATATATATATATATATATATATATAGTGTGTGTGTGTGTATGTGTGTGTATTAGATTTTGAGTTCCTCGTCCTTCATATATACTGGAGATTAGTACTCTATAGATGTGCTTGTGGTAAAGATGTTTTCTTCATAATGTCAGGTTAAGTCCTGATTTTCTCAACCAGACTCCTAAAGCACAAGAAATAAATTCAAGAATTATTAAATGGGATGGAATCAAACCAAAAAGCTTCTTCTCAGCAAGGGAAACAGTCAATGACATGTAGAGGGTATTTCTTGATATCTGTCTCATCCTCAGTTTTAGGTCCTCCATGTGCACATAGCAGAGAGAAGGTTCACCACCTCACACCCCTCCAGTAGTGCAATGTTACTCAGCGTTTCTAATTTTTTAGTTCTGGTCTGCTGATCTAGTTGTTTCAGGTGACAGATTAAGTCCACTGGTGTTCTGACATAGTCTCAGTCTTAGGCAATCTCTGTGCACTGAGAAGAGCACCTGCCTGAGTTCAGGGTCAACTTTCTTTCAGGGTCATGTCCAATACCAATGCTCACTCCTCCACGTGCCCCTTATCCACCCCAGAAATGGAGATTTTTCCATTTCGTTCTCTAAGCTCCAGGGGGCTTCAACCAGTGCCCCCAAATAGCTGGTGCTATTTCTCCTCCGTCCCCATATAAAATGTAAGACAGGTGAACACAGGTCATTTGTGCTCTGCCTCAATGACTGCTGTTTCTTTCTCCCAAGCAGGTACCAGGAGTGATGCTTTCTCACAACTCTCCCTAATTATTTTTGCAAGTACCCACTTAGTTCTTGGAGGGAAAAAAATACAAAATAGTGCAAATTCCCTCTATCATTGCCCTTGCATTAGTCTCCTCTGCCTACCATAACAAAACACCACAAATCATGTGGCTTAAGCAGTGGAACTTCATTTTCTCACAGTTTTGGAAGTTAGAACTCTAAAATTAAGGTGTCAACAGGATTGGGGTCTAGTGAGGTTTCCTGTCCTGGCTTGTACACAGCCAGCTTCTCACTGTGTCCTCATGTAGACTTTCTTGCGTGTACATGGATACATGGAAATGGAGAGAGAGAGAGAGAGAGAGAGAGAGAGAGAGAGAAACACACAGAGTACTCAACTGTCTTTTCCTTTTTTACAGGGACACAAATCCCATTAGTCAAGCAGTACACTCATCTAATCTTGATTCCCTGTCAAGGGCCCCAGTCTGAATGCTGTCACATTGGAAGTTGGGGCTTTAACTGAGTTGGGGAGAAAGACAGTTCAGTCCGGAGCAGGTCCCTGAGATTCCTTACTCTTCCTACCCCACAGTTTGCCTCCTTCGATTTCTGGTCCATTCTAGTTAAATCCTTCTGACCACTATCCAGATCCAAGTATTCCAGGATATTCAGATCTCTCCTTACCACTGCCTATTTCTGTAGATATTTGAGGATAGTTGACTACTCTGTGATGCCAGTTTTCTGTTACATTAAAAAATGTTGTAATCTTTTTGTTTGCTCATTCTCATGCATCCATGGGGGCCATATCTTCTCCAGCCCTGTCTGTTTGAGGTCACCAACCAGTTTCACTTTTAGAATTAGTCTTCAAATTTTCTTGGTTCCATTGACGTGGAATAATTTTATAATAAACAAGTCTTTTTTTTTTTGAGGGGAGTCAATAGTAGGGATTGAGTTCAGGGACTCCTATATGCTAGGACAGTGCTCTATCTCTGAGCCACACCCCAGCCCTGAAAATTAGTCATATTTCACAAACAGAACGAAGGGTATAGTCCAGATCTCTGACACCAAATTAAATGGAATATGATCTACTCTCAGTTGAGACCTAAATTATCACAGTAAAATTAGGTATCTAAAGCCACTGCTCACTGTTACATCACTCACCTGAGACGGACATGCTTATCCCAGAGCTCTGAGTTTATTATGTACCTGACTCTGTTCGTATGTTGTCTTACATAATCCTCACGGCAAACATGTGACATAGGTAATAGGAAGAAGAGGCTTAGAGTGACTGACAAATGTCTCCAGAGTTGCACATCCAGCACCCAACAAGGATGGTATTTGAAACCAGACAGCTTAACTTCAGAACCTACACACTTAGTCACTGATGTCTACTGTCTCCTGAAAAATGGCAGTAACCCTGGGATGGTCCTATCATGGTGAAGGAGAACTAAAACCTCTCATCTACTTTCTGAGTCACTTGTCCACACTTTTGAAAGGTGAACTCTGGTTAGTTTTGTCAGTTTTACAAACTCAGGAAAAAAAATGTCTTTGTGAAGTTTTCTAAATAACTGCATTCATCTTTATGCTGGTTCAGCTAAAATACTTATTATTGCTTTTATGTACATAAATATAATGTGTATTTAACTAAAATTTAATCTTAGATTTTGTTCTTAGATCTCAGCTAGCTAGTCAGCTTATCATGGTATGGTGAATGACTTTTTCACAATTAATTTCTAATGAAATCCTCAATTGTGTAGAAGAATATTCAGGATAAAACTTCAAAATTTTAATGAGTAAAAGTGACCAACGTTTGACCTTTTTTCATAGAGTCTTAATTGAACAATAAGTAGTTATCCTAAAATAATCATAGACTCCAATGGAAATATGGTTGAGATGATAATTGCTATATTAAACTGATTGATTAAGGTTGTAAAAAGTTATTAGTGTGAAGGTGAAAGGTCACAAATTTATGTTGTACTTAGTTTAATTTGAATTCTGTCAATAAAAGGGGAATTAATTGTGGTACTCATATTTTATAAAAAATCACTCTCGCTCTCTTTCAATTAATATATTTGCCATTCTATAAGCAATTAATCTAGAAATAAATTACTGCCTACAATCACCATAGAAAGCATTGTCTTATAATATTTTCTAGTTTTTATTTCCCAGTAAGTTAGTCTATGGATATAAACTACCATTGACTAAAAGTAAAGATATTTAAGGCTCAGAGTTATTTCATATAATTACTTATCTGACCTTGAGTAAAAGTTGCAAAGAAAGGAATTAATACTTATTCATTGCCTCTTATATACTATGGAATGTTCTAGATATTTTACATGAATTATTTTACTGTAATAAAATTTAATAATACAAATACCATTATCTTCATTCTGAAGGAAGGAAAATGAATCTCATGGGAGGCTACAAAGCTTGGCCTCATTCATGCAGATTTTTAAGTGATAGTGAAAATGGTTTTATTTGCTTGGCTTCAATTCGTTCACTAGCCAATATACATTCCAACAATACTTTTAGAAATTATGGGTCTAATTTTTAAAACCCATTAATTTCATCAAGTTTCCTAATCAGCATATCATCAAATAATTATTGTATAGAGTACAATATGATGCAAAATTGTTCAGAAAACAAATAGGGCTAATCATTTCTCAATGTATCAAGCTACAGGCTGGTTAGTCTGTTATCACTTTGTCTGTCTTGGCAAAATTATTAGCTATGCAAATGTGCTACATTTGTGACTGGACGTGCTAATAAAGCCTTTTTGGAAATTCCAGCCATAATTAGCAGTAATTACCCAGAAAAAAAATATAATCAAACAAATATATTGGGGGAAAATAATGTGCACCCAGGAAAAAAAAAATAAAATAAAAAGAGAAATAGAAAGTAGCATTTCAAAGCCAGGAAGAATTCTTTTCAAACATTGGCTCCAAAGCCTGGTAACCACGTGACCTTGAGCAATCAGCTTTATCTCTGAGCCTCTCTTGTCTAAGTTAGGTTGTCAAAATGAAGATAAGAATGTCTGCCTTGTGAGATTGCTGGAACACTCAAGTATCCAAAGACTTCTACCACAACTTCAGCCTCCAAATGAAGACTCATGGGCAGTTGGTTTCTTTTTTCTTTTCCTC